>NC_079447.1:39860335-39882835 GCF_903798145.1 Danio aesculapii | reverse complement strand
ATTATCAATCATTTGCATATGCGCATGTTTACACCATAAATATCTGATATTGACATTGTTTGTAATGTCTGCTAAATTGATAAATGACCTCGATTTGCAATACAATTATTGCAACTATTGCAATTGCAATTATTGCGTTATCTATTTATCAATCAAGTTTGGTAGCATATATAGCATATATATATATATATATATATATATACACTGCCCACATCACAATCACAACATTCACAAACCTGTACCGCAGTAATATGCTCGTGGAAGTGCAATTGGAAGAAGTGTATCTCTGGCAAGGCCAAAAAGAGCATCAGGATAAGCACCAAGAATACATTTTTTCATGTATTCTATTTTGTAGGATGGGTTTTGTGTGTGTGTGTGTGTGTGTGTGCGTGCGTGCGTGTGTGTGTGTGTGTGCGTGTGGGGTGCGTGTGTGTGTATTTGTGGTAACATAGGAAATATGAAATATACAATAGAGTAATTGGACAAGCAAGATTGCACTTTGCATGTAAAAAAATACTGTATGAATACAAATGTTCATGTATTTTATTGTCTATGGACTATTGACTCTTATCAGACAAATATCAACAAATATCAGATTTTTTTGAAACCTTAATTTGCATGGTTGACTGTCCTGGTGAAAAAACAACTAATCATTCTGAGCAGTGCGGCTCACACAGTCACAAATACACTTTATGTTTTGGTGACCTTGGCCAAATTACCGACACAATAACTTGGTTTTGAAGCATTAATAAAATGTTTTAGATGAGTAACTACATTTTGCAGAAATGCAATAAAGTTCTGAAGTTCCAGCAAACCTTTTTGACATTTGTACTCACAGTTTAGTGAATGTTAAGACTGTTTTTAAAAATGTGCCAAAGCAATTGAGAAAAGCTGTAACAAAATACAAAATAAATTGTACTTTTACAAAACAAGTTGATGTTTAAATAATGTACATGTACTGTAAAAAATGAAATGACAAAAATACATGACCATAAATGTTTTTACGTTACTTAAACATATTTTAATAAGTTAAAGATGCTTCAGCTATAAGTTATGCAAAGTTTAACCTAATATTTTAAGTCAGTTTGAACGTTAAGACAACTAAAAAGTACATTTTATTCAACTAAGGACAGCTCAATATATAAGGTGTAACTATTTATAGTTTGTATTTTTGAACCACATGTAGTTAAAGTTTTAGCTTCACCCATAAATTGCCCAATAAAATGACCTATCCCATCATATTTTCCATTGGTGATCTTTGTACTGAAGCACGCTAGTTATATGTGAATGAACAGAGGGGTTTATTAATATCTGACAGGAAATATCAACAATCAGAAACATTTAAGTATCTACATATTCTCTTGAGACCCCGGGAAAAAAGATTGGTGAGTTTTAAATTTTACATTGTTTTGAGCATAAGAAGAAAGACTTTGTTTTAATTTTGAAAAGATATTTATTAGTATATTCATATGTTATACAATGTATATTGTAACGGACTCACGATTGTTTAAAAAAGTTACATTAATAGACGGTAATTTTGTAAACAATTATTCAAGTTGTCAGGATTTTATTTTCTTATTTAGTTGTTGTGTAAATCCTAAAGGGCGTACTTGCTTTTATAGTCAAGGCATCTACAATGGACATGAATTAAATCAATACACTTTTTCATAACAGAAATTCCTATTTTGATTTAAAACTTCATAATATTTACCTGAGATGTTATTTATGACAGACTCTTCAAAACTTAAATGACAATAACAAAATATTATCATATTTCCATAAGAATGTTACACATGGTCATACAATTTATGTCAGCCATTTTTAAAGACCAAGGAGAGGAACTTACAAACTGTATACATGTATACAAATCTGTATACATGACCTGAAAACTTAAAACTGGCATGGAAGGTCGCTAAAAAGTATTTAAATATATATACTGCATAAAATATAAAGTCTATTCCTGTCTATAATTACGCATCATTGTTCAATTCTTTTGGTGTGAAAGGATGCCATTAGACTAAACTTAAACCTTAAGCTATTAAGTCGTGCCTGTATTTTTATATGCATCAAAACCACATAATACAACTCCAAATACATCTCTGTTGGCCCCTTTTGTTGAGTGTAATTGTAATTTAGCTTATATTTCATCCACAACACAACTCTGGAGCAAACTTTCATTTCATTTCCTTCACTCACTCCTTCTAGTTAAAATGAACCGCTCTACCTCTTCAGTTGAGATGATTCATTTTAAAAGGAGACTAGTCAAAACTTTATAATGTTTGCCTGACATGTTGAATTATGAAAGACACTTCAAAACCTTGTCAGATTTTAATGATAATTACTAAATATTATCATTTTCCATAAGAATGTTACACATCGTCAACTTAGAATTATATGGTTCTATCTGACATTCTTGTCAAAATTGACTTATTGACATGTTCTAATTAAATGACAACTTATTTACTATATGGGATGTTTTTTATTTATAAGTTCTTTACATTTTAAGACTTTTTATTTAAAAAACAAATGTTTCACACATACTGTTTGCTATGGAATGCAAAAACTTTGAAGCTCAATATCTCAAAAACATTCAGAACGCAGATAAAACCTTATAATTCCATGGTAACGACATGGTCATACAATTTATGTCAGCCACATTTTAAAGATCAAGGAGAGGAAGTGTTCATAGTTAAACTTCCAAACATTTGGTTATTTAAAAAGCCCTGAATGTGCTCTGTATACAGGACCTGCAGACTTAAAACTGGCATATATGGCAGTACAGAAATTTGCTTTTAAAAAAGAGTCTATTTTAATATAAAAATATGAATAAATTATATAGAAATATATAATCTATTCCTTTGGTCTCATGAGGATCTACATTATTTAGACAGAATCTTTTAACTTTTGAGTTCAATTTTACACAGAATGTCACTTCATTTCGATAATCTAAATTACACAGACCATAATAACTTTCTACTCACCATGCATATGTGAGATGTTCGTTTGAGCCTGTATCAGGTGTCCTTTAATAGGACTGTGAACTCTCCCTTATGAAATATAGTCCTTCAGATATGAATCATGGCTGTCCAAAGGGCACTATTGTCTGATGTCTCTTTTTTTTTTCCTGGTCATGGTTCACACGCCTGTACCTGAACTTCATGCAGCCACACCTACACCAGCATGTTTACATTCTCACCTTCACCTGTTAAACTGTCAATTCTGACCCTCGGATCAGTTCAGTAAGCACTGTCATGTACTCTACATTCACTTTAAGGATATTTTCAAAGAAATGTGAGCAGGTTTTAACTAAGCCTCTCAGACTGATTATTATTATGATCACTAGGAGCACATTCTAAATACTTTTTAGCCACTAAAAGACACCATTTCAAAACTCTTTGCACAGTGAGCACTAGATCATTTATTATTGCTTTTGCACTAAATGCTGTAACATCTTCAAGGGGTCAGGAAAACCACCTCTCGCTTAACATGAGCAAAACCAAGGAGCTGGTGGTGGATTTCAGGAGAGAGAAGAGAGAACACACCCCATCACCATCAACGGGACACCAGTGGAGAGAGTCAGCATTTTCAAGTTTCTTGGAGTCCACATCGCTGAGGATTTGACATCGACTGCTCACACAGATGCAGTGCTGAGGAAGGCACAACAACGCCTCTTCTTCCTCCGGTGTCTCAGGAGGTTTAGAATAAGTCCCCACATCCTCCGCTCGTTCTACACCTGCACTGTGGAGAGCATCCTGACTGGCTGTATCACCACCCGGTATGGAAACAGCACCAGAAGCAATCGCCAAGGCCTCCATAGGATTGTGCGAACTGCTGGACGCATAGTAGGAAGTGAGCTTCCCTCCCTCCAGGACATTTACACCAGGCGGCGCACGAGGAAAGCCAGGAGAATCATCAGTGACTCCAGCCACCCAAGCCATAGACTTTTCTAGAAAAGTTTCTTCCCTCAGGCTGATGAACACTTAACACACCCCACACAGACTCTTCCACACCCCTCACTGCACACCATCTATATGTAGCATGCACTGCACTTTAACCAATCCATACTTAAAACAATACTGCCTACAGCTATGTGTACACCTATTCATTGTACATATTGCTGTCAACTCTGCCAATTTTACATTGTCCTGTTTTTTTAGTTTTTTGGGGGGAGTATGCTGTTGTATGTTGTTGTATTTGCACTGTCTGGAGCCAGCACCTAAGCTTGCTGCTAATGATGTGACAATAAAAGTGATTTGATTTGAATTGATCTGTATACTGTTACATCCCAGGACATATTTGTTTTTGTTTTGTATTTCCTTACTTTCTTTCTTTGGTCTATTCTAGGATATAATGACCATCACCTGTTGCCAGTGATGAACTGCTCACTGATTGGAGGATGAGAAGAGCAGTGGACATTTAAGCAGCATGTCTGCTCTAAAACGGTGTATATTGTGTGTGTGTGTGTTTGTGTGGAGGCTCTTTTGTGAGGCTTTACATCTTTGGTTCTTTAAAGCAGGGGTTCTCAACCTTTTTCACTTCGGAGCCCACTTCTTTCTCCGATTAATTTTTGAAGGTCCGCTTGTCTGACATTTTCTTTAAAATGTTTGTATGAAATGCTCATTTAAACCCTTACTTATTGTACATTTGTTGTGCCTTCTATAATTTTCTGTTATAAAATTATATTTATAAAAAATATATGTAATTTGATTTAAGTTTAATTATAACATAACCTTGATTACACTACATTAATTTGGAAAACTATGCGGATATATTAAATAGTTCACACTTCATTTCACGCATAGTTTGTGAATTAACAGGCTTGCTTACAGTATTAGTTGTAGATGCGATCTTGAGGCTGCTTTTGCGCCGAGTTTGAAGGAATCAATCAGAGAACAGGAGAAAGTGCATTACTTAGATCATTTTAATATAGCCCATTAATAATGAAATCCAAAAATTATATTGAAAGTTAATTTTAAGCTATCTAGTGGCCCACCAGTTCAGAATCCCTGCTTTAAAGCATTGTCTGTTGATTAGGAGCTTTAATTAGTTTAAGTTCTGTTAATGCTGTTGTCAATCTTATGTAGTTTTTGCCTCAGAAACTCGTGAGTTTCATTTTAATTTTTCAATTAAAAAAAACTGGGGGCGGGGGGACATTGGACGATCGCAAAGGGGGGGGGGGGGGGGGTCCATTGAGCAAGAGGGGCACCTCAACCAATGAG
This sequence comes from Danio aesculapii, assembly GCF_903798145.1. NCBI lineage: Eukaryota > Metazoa > Chordata > Actinopteri > Cypriniformes > Danionidae > Danio > Danio aesculapii. Next base: position 39,877,616 of record NC_079447.1, on the reverse strand, counting down.
GGCTAAAGGGCAGTGGCTCTAGCCACCGGGCCACCCCCCTGTGCACGGCGGGTGCCATTTTTCTTTTTGTAACTGTTTTTTCTCCTGTTTGTGTTAGTAGGAGAGTGAGGGTATTTTGATCTATTTTTCTTTTCCTTGATGGATTATTTAATTTCTTCCCTTTCTCACAGTTAAAGAACTTTTTGTTTGTTGTTTTGGCTTGAACACCCTCTTGAAGCTTTCCTGTAACCCTCTCTCAATCAATGAATAAATCTTTTGTTCTTTATTCAATTTGCATTTTTCTTTAGTTTAGTCATTTGGGAGGTTGCTTATGGCCCCTCATTGCTGACACACACACAAACTCCACTAACATTCTGTTGCTTTCCTGTGTTCCCCTAGACAGAATTAAGAAAGACAGAATTCAAAACAAATTCCACAAAGAGTATTCCACAAATATTTTCATTCAGATATTCATACATGTATAAAGCTACAGTTAAAGACAAAGGTTGTGTTCGAAATCGCATACTTCCATACTAGATATTCATTAATTTTTTCATTAATTTATTTTCTTTTCGGCTTAGTCCCTTTTTTAATCAGGGGTTGCCACAGCGGAATGAACCGCCAACTTATCCAGCACGTTTTACACAGCGGATGCCCTTCCAGCCTCAACCCAACACTGGGAAACATCCATACACTTGCATTCACACACACTACAGCCAATTTAGCTTATTCAATTCACCTATACCACATGTCTTTGGAATGTGGGATAGCTGGAGCACCTGGAGGAAACCCACATATGGAGAGAACATGCAAGCTCCACACAGAAAGGCCAACTGACCCAGCTGGGGCTTGAACCAGTGACCTTCTTGCTGTGAGGCAATCGTGCTCCCCACTGTGCCACCGTGACGCCTTTGGGGATTCCAATTTGATCAAATAACAAATGAAAACTCCATAATAGTGTTGTCACAACTTTCAGAACAAGGGACAATTGTGTGAGATTGATCACGACAGCCAGAAGAAATGTCACACGCTGCTGTGTGGAAGTTTATAACATTGAAATATTCGCAGATGAACCTCCGTGTGATCTGTAAAAGTCATGATAATGTTCCATAACTTCAAACATCGATTAGATTAAAGACATAAAATAATCTTGCTGAGATACAAAGATTCTGACATGATAATCTTGGCATCCCTAAAAGAAGCAGTGCAGCTTTCCTTCAAACCTCTTCTGGTTTTGGGTTGTTTGTGTGTCTGATGCCAAATTGAGTGTCACAGCTGCGGTTTTCTAATGAATCTTGACACAGGAAGAGGAAAACAAGACCAGCTGCCTTCCTTTAGTGAATATACAGTTGAAGTCAGAATTATTAGCCCCTGATTATTTTTTTTTCCCCAATTTCTGTTTAACGGAGAGAAGATTTTTTTTTTTTTTCAACACATTTCTAAACATAATAGTTTCATGTTTAAAACTAATTTCTAATAACGGATTTATTTTATCTTTGCCATGATGACAGTAAATAATATTTGACTAGATACTTTTCAAGACTCTTCTATACAGCTTAAAATGACATTTAAAGGCTTAGCTAGGTTATTTACGTTAACTAGGCAGGTTAGGGTAATTAGGCAAGTTATTGTAGCTTAAAGGGGCTAATAATTTTGACCTTAAAATGGTTTTTAAAAAATTTAAAACTGCTTTTATTCTAGTCGAAATAAAACAAAAAAAAATATTATCAGACATACTGAGAAAATATCCTTACTCTGTTAAACATCATTCAGGAAATATTTAAAAAAAAGAAAAAAAATTAAAAGGGGGGCTAATAATTCTGACTTCAAGGATACATCAGCCTGTTTTAAAATCTAAAATCTGCAGTTGATTGTGTCAGTAATTGAATTGGTAATTTATATTAGAGAGACATCAATAACCGATCAGGTCAAACAGGAATTTATTTGTGTTGTAATTTAAAGTATGCATATTAAAGTTTAAGCAAAGACAATAAATAAATAAATAAATCTAAATTCCTGAATAAATCAAATAATAAATTAATAAATATGAAAATAAATAAATAAATGTATATAAAAATCCACAAATTCCTGCATAAATAAATATATAAATAATTTATATTGTGGGCAGGTAAATAATTAAGGAAATTACACAAATGTTGGGGGAAGAAGAAAATGCTAAACTGATGAACGTGTCTGTTTTCAGACATTTTTATATCAATTTCTAAAAAGTCCATTACAATCGTCGCTGGTGGTCATATTATTCAATTCACCTATACCACATGTCTTTGGGTATTTAGTTCATCCAAAAATGAAAAAAAAAAAAAAAAAATCTTTTTCAAACCTTCAGGGTTTTTCCCTTTTGCTGAAAACAAAAGAAGATATTTTGAAGAAAGATGAAACCATTGACTTCTATAATAAAAGTTTATTGAACTATGGAAGTTAATGGTTCCAGGGGTTCAGCTGTCTTTTCAACAGTAGAAATAAATGTTATAAAGGTTTGGCACAACTTGAGGATGTTTAAATAGTGGAGTTTGGTTTTGGCGTGAATACAATATTATCTACTGATTCAGGAAACTCGAGGATGACGTGTCTTCTGTAAGGGAAACCTACTGTTTTCAGAAAAGTTTATAATATTTTCTTATTAAAAGACCTATATCAATGCTTATTTTACACCAACACAGCTGGTATTATAAGAGGGATCTGGATGCAGATCTGATGCAGTGCAATCTGAGCTGCATCCAATGCTTTTTTATGGGCTCACCTAACCCCACTCCTAACCCTACCCCTCACAGTGATGTCACTCACTCCATTTGAGTGCATTCTGTCTGACATTGCATCACTGAGTAATGCAATCTTAGTTTGCCTCATAAAGGCTGCATCCAGATACTATTGGTTATTATATTATTTATTATTCTTGCTTTTCTAGAAGTGCCATCTGCTGGCAGAGAGTGAACAGTCATTGAAGTGAACTGTGTGTGTATGTGTGTGGGTTTTATGTAGCATAATTTCATAATTCAAGTTAATGTCAGATTTTTTTTATTCTTTATATTTTGCAATTATATGATTTAATTTAGTAAGTAGTGCTGTTGCCTCACAACAAAAAGGTCGCTGGTTTGAGCCTCGGCTGGGTCAGTTGGCATTTCTGTGTGGAGTTTGCATATTCTCCCTGCGTTCGCGTAGGTTTGCTCCGGGTGCTCTGGTTTCCCCCACAAGTCCAAAGACATGCGGTATAGGTGAATTGAGTAAGCTAAAATTGTCCTTAGTGTATGAGTGTGAATGAGTGTGTATGTGTGTTCCCCAGAGATGGTTTGCGGCTGGATTGGGATCCACTGCGTAAAACATATGCTGGATAAGTTGGTGGTTCATTCTGCAGTGGTGACCCCTGATTAATAAAGGGACTAAGCCGAAAAGAAAATGAATGAATGAATGATTTAATTTAAATCACTAAGTGTCTAAGGTATTGGATGCAGAGTTAAGTGTGCTTCATGCTTAATAAGTATTGGAGCCCTCTGAAAAACAGCAAGCCACATAGCAAAATATTACTGCTCTGGCTTACACAATTAGCATTTGCTTGGCTCACATGCCGCAGTGAATTACAGTACATGACTGGACCAAGTCTGGCTTCCGGATAAGGGCCAAACATGGACCATATCTGGGCCAAGTCTCAGCCAAGTTAATAACCCATAAATGAGCCTGAACTGGGCCAGATATGTTGGTGTTTCACTACTGCAATGAAACTGATAAACTTATCAATCATTGGGCTTTAGGCGTGCTATTGGAGGGATTATTTTTTTCTTAATTTGAATACATAATAAAAATGTATTTTAAATGTGGGTCAAGATAGGCCAAACTTACTTGGCCCACATATCAGTTATTAACATCTGGGCCAAATGCTACATTTGACATCTGGCCCAAGTGTTCTGTGTCGTACTAAAAATGGTAACACCAGTAACACGGAGTGGGCCATTTAGAGTAGGCTAAAGAAAATAGGCTATGCAATAAATTTTCTTTTTTGTGGTAAAGAGTTAGTGCAGCAATATATCAATGCAAACAAAGAAATGAAACTATATTATACTCTTCTTCAACAACTGTAAGTTTAAAATTTTACAAAAGTATAGCATAACTGGTTTTCTCTCGATGAGAAGATGTCTGCTCTGCTGCTGTGTTTACTGCAGTCAGTGGATGACGGAAGAACACGGTGATTGGGCTCAGCTGGGTGCTGTGGCTTGTATAATGTGGACAGATGAGAGTGGATGAACTGCGGGCATGTGGTCTGTTGTACCAATGTCCTGTAGTGACTGCCCATATGTTTCACTCGGCACAGCTTCTGCTAAACATGCCCAACATTTGTTAATGCAAACCCACACAGTACTCACAATCTTATGTCGCATGAATCAACAGGCTGATTTAACCAGGTTGAGAACTAAAAAGAAAGGCTACCTGAATGTTTTTGATATTCATTTGAGCTTAAAAACTGTTTATAAGGAAGTTAACCTCTAACTGGATCTCTAGTCTTTATTACACAAGTTAATTAAGATATTAGATTACTATGAATGACAATTTGTTGGATTGTAGATTTGGTAGCTGTGATGAAATTAGACAGGAACCATTACCGAATTGATTTCCCAGCATTCATTTAGATAATGAAGATTTGCTCACTAAGGCCATTGGAAAACGCTGTGCTGCATTTTTGTCTCCTTCTAGTGGTGATGTAGAGGACTTCTGCTTTTTGAACCTTACTTGGCTGGTTTATAAGGTCACTAAAGGTGACAAAATCAATCATAACTATATTTATAATTATATATATGATTTGATGTTTCACCACGAAACAGGAAGTTGTTATAACTCAGACATGCATTGTCCGATCAGCCTCAATATTCACTTGTTTGATAACAGTCAAACAGCCTTGGGCTTACAGTCTGGGCTCTTAAGGGCCCCTTGCCCTCCACCTCAAGGTTCTCTGGCCCAGCGAGCTGCCCCATGGGCCAGCCACTCTCCCTGGGTTGCAGATTGGGCTTTTGAATGCCCCTTGCCCTCAACCTCTAGGCTCTCTGGCCCATCGAGCTGTCCCTGGGGCCGGCCACTCTCCCTAGGCTTGCAGTCTGGGCTCTTGAGTGCCCCTTGCCCTCCACCTCAAAGCTCTCTGGCCCAGCGAGCTGTCCCTCGGGCCAGCCACTCTCCCTGGGCTTGCAGTTTGGGCTCTAGAGGGCCCCTTGCCCTCCAACTGCAGGGTCTCTCAACCCAGTGGGTTGCCCCAGGGGCCAGCCATTCTCCCTGGGCTTGCAGTTTGGCTCTTGAGGGCACCTTGCCCTCCAGCTCCAGTGTCTCTGACGCCAGCGGACTGCCCCAGGGGCCAGCCACTCTGCCTGGGCTTGCAGTCTGGGCTCCTGAGGGCCCCTTGCCTTCGACCTTAAGGACCTCTGACCCCACCAAACTGTCGCTGGGGCCAGCAACTCACCATGGGCTTGCAGTCTGGGCTCTTGACTGCCCCTTGGCCTCTACCTCAAGGTTCTCTAGCCCAGCGAGCTGACCCTTGGGCCAGCCACTCTCCCTGGGCTTGCAGTCTGGGCTCTTGAGGGCCCCTTGCCCTTCAGCTGCAGGGTCTATGACCCCAGCAGGTTGCCCCAGGGGCCAGCCGCTCTCGCTGGGCTTGCAGTTTGGGCTCCCGAGGGCCCCTTGCCCCTCAGTTCCAATGTCTCTGACCACAGCGGGCTGCCCAGGGGCCAGCCAATCTCCCTGGACTTGCAGTCTGGGCTCCTGATGGCCCCTTGCCTTCCACAAACTGGTCCTCTGACCCCAGCAAGAGGTCCCAGAGTACAGCCACTCTCCCTGGGCTTGCAGTCTAGGCTCTTGAAGGTCCCTTGCCCTCCACCTTAAGGCTCTCTGGCCCTGCAAGCTGTCCCTGGGGCGACCCACTCTCCCTAGGCTTGCAGTCTGGGCTCCTGAGTGCCCCTTACCCTCCACCTCAAGACTCGCTGGTCCAGCGGGATAACCCAGGGGCCAGCCACTCTCCCTAACCGGGCTTCCAGCTAATTCTATCAAACCTCTTCAGCTGCTTCAGAACGTAGCAGCACGAGTGGTCTTTGATGAACCCAAAAGAGCACATGTCACTCCGCTACTCACCCGTTTGCACTGGCTGCCAGTTGCTGCTCGCATCAAATTCAAAGCTCTGATGTTTGCTTACAAAGCGACCTCTGGCTTTGCACCTTCTTATCTGCTCTCACTTCTGCAGATCTATGTGCCCTCCAGAAACTTGCGTTCTGTGAATGAACGTCGCCTCGTGGTTCCATCCCTAAGAGGGAAGGTATCACTTTCCCGAACTCTCGCATTCAATCTGCCCAGTTGGTGGAATGAACTCCCTAACTACATCAGAACAGCAGAGTCACTTGCTGTCTTCAAGAAATGACTAAAAACTCAACTATTTAGTCTCCACTTTCCTTCCTAATCTGTAACTGCCTCTCTGGCTATACCACTAACTCTACTCTCTCTCTCTCAAAAAAAATAAATAAATAAAATTCTAATGCTTTGCTTCTTAGACTTTACACACCTGAAACTTGTCTATAGCACTTGTTCACTGCTGCTCTTATAGTTGTGTAAATTGCTTCCTTGTCCTCATTTGTATGTCGCTTTGGATAAAAGCGTCTGCTAAATGACTAAATGTAAAATGTAAATGTTTGGGCCCTTGAAGGCCCCCTGCCCCCCAGCTGTAGGGTTTCTCACCCCGTGGGTTAACCCAGGGGCCAGTCACTAACCCTGGGCTTGCAGTCTAGGCTCTTGAGGGCCCCTTGCCTTCCACCTACAGGTCCTCTGACAACAGCAAGCTGTCCCAGGGGCCAGCCACTCTCCCTAGGATTGCAGTCTAGGCTCTTGAGTGACAATTGCCCTCCACCTCAAGGCTCTCTGGCCCAGCGAACTGCCCAGGGGCCAGCCACTCTCCCTGGGTTGCAGTTTTAGCTCTTAAGGGCCCCATGCCCCCCAGCTGCAGGGTTTCTCACCCCAACGGGTTGGACCAGGGGCCAACCACTATCCCCTGGCTTGCAGTTTGGGCTCTTAATGGCCCCTTGCCCTCCAGCTCCAGGGTCTGTGACCCCAGCGGGCTGAACCTTGGGCCAGCCACTCAACCGGGCTTGCATTCTGGGCTCCTGATGGCCCCTTGCCTTCTACCTACAGGTCCTCTGACCACAGCAAGCTGTCCCTGAGGCCAGACACTCTCCCTGGACTTGCAGTCTAGGCTCTTGAGTGCCCCTTGCCCTCCACCTCAAGGCTCTCTGGACAAGCGAGCTGCCCCAGGGGCTTGCAACTCTCCCTGGGCTTGCAGTTTGGGCTCCTGAGGGCCCCTTGCCCTCCAGCTCCTGGGTGTTTGACCCCAGCGGGGTGCCCCAGGGGCCAGCCACTCAGCCTGGGCTTGCATTATGGGCTCCTGAGGGCCCCTTGCCCTCCACCTACAGGTCCTCTGACCCCAACGAGCTGCCCTAGGGGACAGCCACAACTCCCTGTGCTTGCAGTTCGGGCTCCTGAGGACCACTTGCCCTCCAGCTCCAGGATGTCTGACGCCAGCGGACTGCCCCAGGGGATAGCCACTCTGCTTGGGCTTGCTTTCTGGTCTCCTGATGGCCATTTGCTTTCCACCTACAGGTCCTCTGACCCCAGCAAACTGTCCCTAGGGCCAGACACTCCCCCTGGGCTTGCAGTTTGGGCTCCTGAGGGCCACTTGCCCTCCAGCTCCAGGATGTCTGACGCCAGCGAGCTGCCCCAGCGGCCCGTCACTCTCCCTGGGTGGCACTTTGGGCTCTTGAGGGCCCCTTGGCCTCCAGCTGCAGGGTCTCTGACTTCAACATGTAGCCCCAGGGGCCAGCCACTCTCCCTGGGCTTGCAGTCATTTCTGCCTACCAGCTCCTAGGCTTCTGAGGCCAGCGGGTTGCCCCAGGTGCCTGCCACTCTCCCTAGGCTTGACGTTTGGGCTCTTGAGTGCCCCTTGCCTTCCACCTCAAGGCTCTTTAGTCAAGCAGGCTGTCCCAGGGGTCAGCCCCTCTCTCTAGGCTTGCTGTCTGGGCTCTTGAGTGCCCCCTGCCCTCCACCTTTAGGCTCTCTGGCCTAGCGAGCTGCCCCTGGGGCCAGCCACTCTCCATGGGTTGCAGTTTGGGCTCATAAGGGCCCCTTGCCCTCCAGCTGCAGGGTCTCTGACACCAGCGGTTTGCCCCAGGGGCCAGCCACTCTCCCTGGGCTTGCAGTTTGGGCTCCTGAGGGCCACTTGCACTCCAGCTACTGGATGTCTGACGCCAGCGGACTGCCCCAGGGGACAGCCACTCTGCTTGGGCTTGCATTTTGGGCTCCTGAGGTCCATTTGCCTTCCACCTACAGGTCCTCTGACTCCAACAAGCGGTCCCAGATTCCAGCCACTCTCCCCGGGCTTGCAGTCTGGGCTCTTGAGTGCCCCTTTTCCTCCACCTACAGGGTCTCTGACCCCAGCAAGCTTTCCCGCGGGCCAGTCACTTTCTCTGGGCTTGCAGTCTAGGCGCTTGAGTGCCCCTTGACCCCCCCTCAGCTACAGGGTCTGGGCTTGAATTCTGGGCTCCTGAGGGCCCCTTGCCTTCCACCTACAGGTCCTCTGACCCCAGCAAGCTGTCCCTGGGGCCAGACACTCTCCCTGGGCTTGCAGTCTGGGCTCTTGAGTGCCCCTTGCCCTCCAACTCAAGGCTCTCTGGCCCAACGAGCTGCCCAGGAGCCAGCCACTCTTCTGAGGCTTGCAGTCTGGTCTCTTGAGTGCCCCTTGCCTCCGCCTTAACGCTCTCTGGCCCAGCGAGCTTGCCCCAGTGGCCAGCAACTCTTCATGGGTGGCAGTTTGGGCTCTTGAGGGCCCCTTGCCCCCCAGCTGTAGGGTCTCTCAGCCCAGCGGGGTTGCCCCAGGGGCCAGCCACTCTCCCTGGGCCAGCTACTCAGCCTGGGGCCGGCATTCCGGGCTCCTGAGGGCCCCTTGCCTTCCACCTACAGGTCATCTGATGCCAGCGGACTGCCCCAGACGCCAGGCCACTTTGCTTGGGCTTGCATTCTGGGCTCCTGAAGGCCCCTTGCCTTTCACCTACAGGTGGAGATGCGCATCGATGGATTTGCTCTTTAGAGTTTGAACTTTCAGCAGAAAAATTTAAACTACACTGAACTGAACTAAACTGAACATTAACTCTGAAAACTGGACTGACACAGATTCATTTTACTAGAACTTCTATGTTAAGCTACTTCTTTTACAATTTACATTATAAAAGAGCTATACAAATAATGTTGATTTGATATGATTTCATTTTTTCTTTAATGATTACTTTATTTATACTGTCATATTAAGTACTAAAATGTGCATGACGCAAGACTTATAATAACTAGGTCTGACAACGTGATGAATCGGAGACTGCAGCCATGTGTCTGAAAAATGAATATATAAAGCTACATGATTTAAAATGAAAATGAAAATTTACAGTTAAATGTACAAAAATATACAATATAAATATTTAGATATAATGGTCTAAATCCGCAAAGATTGTCAAACATTCTAATTTATCATATTCAAGCTAAATGTACAATATTCATATATTCAAGCTTGTACAAATATTATGAGTTTTTATTTATTGAAAATGATGATTAAAATGATTTAAAAATAGGATAATCATACTGGTCTAATATTTAGAGTAAAAAGTTTATAATTTCTGGCACATATAAAAACCAGATTTGATTTGGAAATTTAAAATATAATTATCCCCAAAAGGAAATTAAAAGTAGAGGTACCATTGAATATAAAATGGCCAAACTATATATTTCCAATGTGAAAACACTGAGAAATAGCTGTTATGCTTTGTTGCAAATAATGTTCATATATAAACAATCACCTCACAGCAAGAAGGTCGCTGGTTCAAGACGCGGCTTGGTCAGTTGGCGTTTCTGTGTGGAGTTTGCATGTTCTTCCCGTGTTTGCGTGGGTTTTCTCTGAGTGCTCCGGATTCCCCCACAAGTCCAAAGACATGCACTATAGGTGAATTGGGTAAGCTAAATTGTCCGTAGTGAATGAGTGTATATGGATGTTTCCCAGTCATGGGCTGCAGCTGGAAGGGCATCCGCTGTTAAACATAAGCTGGAGAAGTTGGCGGTTCACCCAAGATTAATAAAGCAACCCCAGATTAATAAAGAGACTAAGCTGAAAAGAAAATGAACATTACATTACAAACCACTGGAGAGGGCAAATTCTTCAGCAGGATATTGTTTTTTGTCATACTTGAGCTCCACATCCAAGTTTCTGAAAGCAAAGAAGATAGAAGGGGCTCCAGGATTGCCAGCTCATTCACCAGACATAAACATTATAGAGCATGTGTGGGGTTAGATGAGGAGGCATTGAAGATGAATCAAAGAATCTTGATGAACTTTGGGAGTCCTGCGAGAACACTTTCTTTCCATTCCAGATGACTTTATTAATAAGTTATTTGAGTCATTGCAGAGATGGATAGATGCAGTCCTCCAAGCTTATGGGAGTCAAACACAATACAAATTTTTTTTCCACTGCACCATACTTTATATTCTACAACATTATTTCTGTTAAGTGAAAAGACATTTGTATAAGCAAAGTCAGACCTCACTGTGCTAATTAATAAAAAAAAAATTGAGTCATGATCGTATTTTATTTTGCTAAAATGAGCATAATCTAGAGGCCTTTGCCTTTCATATAGGCCACTTCTGGTACCACATGATGAACTAGAAGTGATTACTTGTCATTCCTAAAACTTGGATAGGTGACAAGACTTTTGTCAGTGTATATTTGGTCATACAAGTTTACGTGTTTACTACACACTTTTTAGAGAATAAAAATTCTTCCTTAAACAGCTGCCACTGAGACAAATGGTATGCTAACAGTCAGCTTTCTCCAGGTATTATAGATCAACTCGATGTCCACATGTCTGTATTCACTGCAAAAAAAGTGATCTCATCAAAATATAGCAATTAATTTAATATAGTTGATCATAATGATGTTTTGCTTTACAGGTTTAAAATTGAAATGCCAATACTCAGTGAATTATATTAAAGATTTGATTCAGTGCAGATGTGTGCTTAACAGTGGTGTAAAGTAACAAATTACAAATACTCAAATTACTCTAATTGAGTAGTTTTTCTCAGGAATTGTAATTTACTAAGTAGTTTAAAATGTGTACTTTTACTTTCCCTTGAGTACATTTTAGTGCAGTATTGGTACTTTTACTCTACTACTTTCCTTCAAATTGCAGTCACTACTTTATTATTTTTCGTCTATGGGTATTAGAAAAATGATTCCTGTGATTCCAGTCCAATCAAATCGCTCATAGAAATTATAATGATCTACCTCAAGACATGGGCAATTTATAATCGCAGCAAACTGTTTGGAAGCAATAAAAGTGTCTAAGAGGATGTCCAAAATCTCTACACATAATGACCCAGCAAATGTTTAGATGCATGTCACTGATGAGATGATGGATGTTTACTGTATGATGACTGAAGTGGCCTTAAACACCCAGCAGGCACAGGACGTCAACATGGCCTTAGATTGGATTGTAGATTGGCCTTAGATTGCATTTTTGTTTGGAAATGAAAAACGGTGTTGACGACAGAACCCAAAGTCAGGCCAACGTCAATGTCCAACTCTAAAATCACCCAAATATCAACGTCTAATGATGTTACAGCTTGATGTTGTGTGGACATTACCACTATGACGTCTATCAGAGGTTGGATTTTGGTTGCCACAGCTGATGAATAAACATCATTATTTGATGTCAATGTGATGTTGGTTTAAGATGTTGGCTCGACATTGGATTTTGGTCACTTCCCAACACAACCTAAAACCAACCAAATATCAACGTCATTTGACATCGTTATTTGACATCAAAACAAAGACAGCAGCTTCTTTCTAAGATAACATACAGTGCTCAGCATAATTGAGTACACACTATTTTTAAAATTGATATTTTTATTCATTTCTCAGTGAATATAGGCTGAATATAATAATTAAACTCCCCATGTATTTTGGGGAATTTAAACAAAACAGATTTATTAAACAGATATATTTATTAAAATTATATTTTAGTCCCCAACCATATTTAGAAATTAAAAGATAATACAATAAAATTTAAGCAAAATATTGCAAAAATAAATATTACAACCTACAAAATTTCAACTAAATTTGTACATTTTTTGCTTTTCTCTGAATAGTCCTCTTTTTAAAATTTGTATTCAATATTTTTCTATAACATATAAATTTGGGTGTACTAGTTTTTGGACCATTATCATAAGTTATTTTGTTAGATAAGCTCCAGATTTGGTACTGACTAATCTAATGTATATGCACAAATATAATATTGTAGAGCTTCCTATTAAAAATATGAATTTATAAGATACACTTGGGGTTATGCTCTCCAAGAATCAGTGATTTCATCAATATAGTAAACAGCATTAACATGTGAATACTGATGCAACTGTAAATAATAATTTATTATTTAAATGCATAGTAAAAAAAAAAGCTAATTATTTCTCTGATGATAAAATTGAATTTTGAGCTATTATTTCTTCAGTCAGTCTGATTTGATGTTCAAGAATTATTGTTGAAAACTGTTATCCCATTTGTGGCTTCATGCATATATCCTTGTTAATAGTGTCCTGTATGAATATGCTTTTCATTTATTTTCTCCAGGTTTTTGATTTTTTGTTTTTGTCAAGAAAATTACATTTGAATATGCGGTAACTATAGTTGCCGGTGGGCAAATATGTTGTAAGCCCCGTTAATGTAAAAATTGAATAGGAGAATAACATTCGCCATCCTAACTTAAAACAACTGCTTTAACAGATCTATTCATATTCATAAACACATTTATTAATGTTTAAAATTTATAAACTATTCATATGAACCCCCAAAATGATCTATTGTATAGTGTCATGAATATGAAAACACAACAAACTAATCTATTTGTCTTACAGTGTTAAAACACACACTAGTTTCCCTAACTGATATATATATATATATATATATAATATATATATATATATATATATATATATATATATATATATATATATATATATATATATATATATATATATATATAGTTAACGACAATTGTTTCAGTACTGAAATGTATTTTTGTAAACGAAAATGTTTTTTCTCCATTTTCTTTAAAACACAGACCCTGGTGATTTTGAAAATCTTCACCCTGAAAAGAGTTATTAAATATTGGGTTTCAGTGACCTGATACTTTGTTTGTGTGTGGACAAACAGCCAAACCATGTAGAAAAAACAGCGATTTAGACAATACCCATGTTGGTATGTTGGTTAAGGTTGTGACTGAATACGGTTGTATTGTGTTTTTCTTCAGTGATTCTGCTTTTTAACAGCAGGAGTTCATTATTCTCTGTGTTATTTTAATCTTTGAGGGACCGGGACCAGTAGGAGTTAATTTAACTAACTACACACAAAATTATAGCTCTCTTGAAAGGTTTGTTTTGTTTGGATGAATCTAGACACCTTCATGATTATGATGATATGTATTTGTAAAAAAAAAATTTTTCATTAATATGAAAATTGTCTTTATTTGGGAGGGTTTGCATCCATTTGTATCCTACAATTAGGGGGAGGAAGTGTGACAAGAATTAAATCAATTCCTTTTTCTTTCTTAAAATCTTGTATTGTGTTGTTTGCTTGCCTGTCATTGAAAATTAAACATGGATAACATGTAGAAAATTTAAGGAAAATTGCAGCTATGGGCTTCGGCAACTATAGCTGCCGGTGGGCTTAAATGGGTTAATAATTACTGCAGCTCAATTTTAAATATCAAAAAATATATAATGCATCATTCTGGGATTCTCTGATGAATGCATTATTCAAAATTAGACTGTGTCATTCTTCTTTGTTAATCTTTTTGTAACTTTACACAAATTACTGAAAACAAATAACACCACATTTTTAATATTATTCAACATTTCAGGTCCAATTTTGCATAAATACATCAGTCATATCCACTAATTGTTTTCACTAAGCAGCGCAAAGAAATTAAATAAGGCTGTCTACGCCCTTTGCCTTTTCTACAGGAAGAGTCAGGAAGAGGCCAAATAAAGTGACGAAAGCCAAAAGGTTATGGACTATCATTATAAAAACAGAACAGGATATCTGCAAGAAATGAAAACGAAATAGATAACTCGAATTAAGGACCTGCAGATAGAATAGAAAGACCTACGCTATTGGTTGAAATGTATGAGAAAATGGCTCCCTTCCCATTTTTTTCCTAGAGGCTGATACATAACTAGTTGTTCAGTTTATAGAACAAACACAGTGATACAATATATCCCACTCTCATTTACCATATTAGCCCCCATTCACCACCCACTCTTACACACACTTCAGCAGAATGTTCCGGATGCAATTCAATTCATAATATTCAAAGTTCTCACCACACATAATTAAATTCCACTGATTTCTCCAGTAAACAGATCCCATCGTGAACATCCTTTGTGATGTTCTGATTTAAGTGCGATCTGTCTCTTTCACTACAGAGAAATATAAATAAATAATGCTTTGTATGAAGAAAATGGAAGACATAAAAGGCACCTGCAGCTGGATATTATTGACTGAAGGCCTTTGTACATTCCACATGTTTTCTGTTACTTTTCTGAAGTACACAAAATCAATCATGACTTCCGTTCCAGAATCAGCACTTCCCCAACCTGTACTTTTGACCTTGTCTCTTGACCCTAACTCACCACTCCTGTTATCCTCACTGTTGAGTGGTCGTCATTCACAATACATGCACTTCCACACAAATCTGACTCAAGATCGCTGTCAGGTTTAAATACGTTTGGAATCACACATTTGTATGAAAACAGTTGCAGTGTAGTACAGATTAAATGTATTAACTTTATCTGTTATATTAATTCATATGCTACTGTCATAATTATAATCAAATATTTAGATGTGCTTCGGGTTGTTAGCCTATATACATTTACATTTAAATACTATTTTAAATCATTTACATGATCATAAAATTATACAAATATAAACATAAAAATTGCAGACTATACAAACTATAAAACAAAAACAATGTTAATATTTGGTCACACTTTATTTTAAGGTGTCCTTGTTACAATGTTAGTTCATGACATACGTCCAATTAAGATTGATTGGTTTCTGAAATGAAAAAAAAAATGTATGTGGTGCTTATTTTTTCCTTTGGGAACCGAATTGTATTTTTGGAAGACTGATTTAACCATGTCCTAAAGGTGTTCTATGTGACAATAAGTGAAGTAAAAGTCATTTCAAGGAGGGAGGGAAGGTTGTGGTATTTGATTAAAGATTATGGGGGCAAATTAATTTGTACAAATTAATATGACGTTTATAACAAACACTATATACATATAAAAAATAAGGGTAAGTTTTTATTTACATCAACTTAAATGTGTATTTTGTCTTCAAAAGTATACTCAAACCACCTTTTATTTAAGCAATATAAATATATAATATAATAAATATAATATAATATAATATAATATAATATAATATAATTAATATTAATATAATATAATATAATATTAATATACTATAATATAATATAATATAATATAATAATAATGTAGCAGATGTTATGCATTAAGCATTTGTGTACGCCATTACTAACTGGGGTTGTTAAGAGGTGTATAAAGACCATCTGCGACTAGTGGAAGTTGCGTCATCGTCCAGCGACTCGCTGTAGTGGGTGTGTCGCTGCCGTGCGTCTGGCTGGTGTCGGTTCTTCTGCTGTTGCATCGTAGAGTGGCTGCTGTGGGGCATCGTGAGCTTTATGAAATCATGCCGCATGTTGCTGAGCTTTTCCTCGTGATGTTTGTTGACATTTCTGTGCGCTGCTGTGACTGCAGTCTTCCTGGTCGTCGTTAGTTATTAGTACGGACACCTTTCTCTGCCGGAGGGATGACTGGCATCTCGTTTAGCGATTGCACTGCGTCTCCTCCAGCTTTGTCACGTGCTGGATGCTGATGTTTTGTTTCTGATTTGTTTTGCTCCTTTTGTATCAGTGATTTTGCTTTTTTTTTTTTTATATATATATATATATAATTTTTTTTTTTTTCCCCCCCAACTACATTTACAAAAAAGTAACGTGTGTGGTCTTAAGGGCTGCTTTGCTTCAGTCGCTGCATTTGTGTTTTTTTTTTTTTTTTTTTTTTTTTTTTTAATAGCTGGGGCTTGTCCCCTCCGCCTAGTATCACCTCTTCCATAGTTTTTTTTTTTTTTTTTTTTTTTTTTTTTTTTTTTTTTTACAATTGGCAAAACGGTTTTTCATGCTCAAAATCACACATTGTAAACTAAACTTCAGACCTACTTTTCAAAATACAATAATTAACCCACACAAAGCACCATGTCTGACAAAACCCTGAAATATGTTTCAAAATCAAATCATTTTTTAAAACATTAACACGTTCTCTTCCAACAGGAACATTTAGTCCATCATAGCACATTGACAAAAAAAAAAAAACATTACTGAAATTATAGTAACAATTTTCTTTGTCAGGTCTGCTCTTATATTTGAAGCCTCTCTATGTTTTTGTGTTGTTGGGTTTAGTAAATCCATGCGTTTTGTTTCTTTTGCTGCAGTAATTCAATACATAAAATGAACAACCATCTCAGAGTAGCTTTATAAAATACAGTTTATGTAAAAAAACAAAATTCAGACACAGAATTACTGCAGTACAGACTTTATTAGCAAAAGAACATTACTGCAAGATATACAAACTAAACAAACACCGCAATTATAATTGAACCAAAAAAAACAAAACAAGGCAATCTTCTATTCTGCCCAGTCTTCTGCATTTGCCTTCTCTCTCTCTCTCTCTCTCTCTCTCTCTCTCTCTCTCTATATATATATATATATATATGTACATACATTGGTTGTGCTGGTGTGTAAAAGAAGTTCAAGCATTTTAAATTGGCGTTAATTGGATGCATTTTGTGTCAAAGCAACAAGAAATGAGTTAATTGTATAGCCCAAATAGATGGATGGTGTGCTTACCGTGTTAAGAGTTTAGGAAACTTGTTAAATCGTTTGAAAAAACTGTCACAGCAATTGTAAACTCTACAAGCTGTTTATTTATAATTAAAAAGTGCATATTCTGCATGATCAAATTCTATATCCCAAAACCTAAAACGTAACTACTACTTTAAATTCGCTAAATTGGAATTTGAATTAAAATTTATAGTTAATGATTTGTTAATAGCAAGAACTGTATCTTAGAATAAATGACCCAAAATTAAACTTTGCCA
>NC_079447.1:38747835-38845335 GCF_903798145.1 Danio aesculapii | reverse complement strand
ATATAGTGTTACATTTTCAGAATGAGCCTGGGTTGTATTAATAATGGCTGAGATTATTATTGAAAAAGAAAATAAATAATTTTACAAAAGTTTAAATTTTTTTATAAAAAGTTGTTACATTATTATAGCATTTATATTATTACACATTAATAATAATTATTATTTCTTTTTGGCTTAGTCCCTTTATTAATCAGGGGTCGCCACAGTGGAATGAACCGCCAACTTATCCAGCATATGTTTTACACAGCAGAAGCCCTTCCAGCTGCAACCCATCACTGGAAAACACCCATACACTTTCATTCTCACACACAGCCTAAACTATGTACAATTTTAGATTACCCAATTCACCTATAGTGCATGTCTTTGGACTGTGGGGGAAACCGGAGCAACCGAAGGAAACCCACGTGAACACAGGGAGAACATGCAAACTCCACACAGGAATGCTAACTGACCCAGCCGAGGCTCGAACTAGCGACCTTCTTGCTGTGAGGCGACAGCACTTCCCTCTGTGTCACCGTGCCGCTCCAAAATAATAATAATAATAATAATAATAATAATAATTTTTTTTCATAATTTTTGACAATTAAAACAATATATTTAAAGTATTATTATTATTTTTATTAATAATAATATGATATAATTACTGTATAATTAATTAATTGTAATTTGTATAATTGCAAAATATAATATAATTACTGGTACAGTTTAATAACGCCATCAAACCTCATAACTTCATACACTTATGAATAGCATGTGTCTAACACTCTTATTAGATTTAATTTTAAAAAATCAATTCAATTAAATGTATATTTATTTATAATTAAAATGGTCAAAACTATAATAATAATAATAATAATAATAATAATAATAATAATAATAATAATAATAATAATAATAATAATAATAGCGGCGCAGTGACGCAGTGGGTAGCGCTGCCGCCTCACAGCAAGAAGGTCGCTGGTTCGAGCCTCGGCTGGGTCAGTTGGCATTTCTGTGTGGAGTTTGCATGTTCTCCCCGTGTTCACGTGGGTTTGCTTGGGATGCTCCGGTTTCCCCCACAAGTCCAAAGACATGTGCTGTAGGTGAACTGACTAAGCTAAATTGTCCGTAGTGTATGTGTGTGAATGAGTCGCAGCTATAAGGGCATCTGCTACTTAAAACATATGCTATATTAGTTGGCGATTCATTGCACTGTCACAACCCCTGATTAACAAAGGGACTAAGCAGAAAAGAGAATGAATGAATGAATAAATGAATGAATAATAATAATAATAATAATAATAATAATAATAATAATAATAATAATAATAATAATAATAATAATAATATTAATAATTTTTATGCATTAATAACTCACTTAATCAGTTTACCTAGAAAAATTCTCATCAGGTTAAAAGTATTTTTGATAAATATATTGATTAAAATGATAATTCTCTAATACATTTACACACAGCACATCATCAGCGCCCTCGGATAAGGGAAAAACAAAAGGAGTCGGTTCTCATCTGGTCCACGGTGGACGAGCAGGATCATACAGGGCGAGTGCACCAGGTTAGACCCGGTATCAGAGAAGAGACTAATTGTCAAGGTTATGCCTCTGTAGATGATTGATGTCAGCTCTGGCTGTTCTGTCAGGCTGTCAGGAGGCAGGAATGTTTAATGTTCTCATTATTGGTTGCGCTGTTGTGTATATTTCTCTGTCAGCGCCGCGGACCCATCTGAACTGCCAAAGCACTTCAAAGGCCTGCAGGTCATTTATCTTCCCCTGACGCGGTGAGTGTTCAGCCTCAGCTGAGTGCTAGTGATTTGTTATGACTTGAGAGCAAGCTGACAGACAGCTCTTCTGGTACAGAAAAAAAGGATTCCTTTTTGTCACACCGTGAAAACATCAATGTCCCTGTAATGGGCTACAACTGTCAATGGAGGCCAGCACCTGACAGTTGTGTGGTCGCACTAATTTGCAGCCCCAGTGGCTCGCTTCCCCAACTTTAGATTTGGTTATGGTGTCACAAACAAACAGGCCACCATCTGCCACGGGGAAGGGTGGCTCAGCTAATTCAAGTCACTTCCGTAATTTCGCATTAATCAGCCGCGTTACGTACATCGCTCGTCGCCTTTGATGTCAGGCCAGAAGGAGAATCGCGACGCGACGAGGCGAAGATGGGCCGCGCACCACGGGCCGGAGTCAGGAGGGAAAAATCAGATCTTTGTTTCCTTTCCCAGGCCATGACATGATTAATCGTTCTCTTCTGATCTAATTTTGGAACATGAAAAACAGCACATTTGTCTTGAAGAAAAATGATGTGCTGTTCAGCGCAGATGGAAATTTCCAGCCCTGAAAAAGATTAAAGTGAAATTCCACTCCTTAGACCTAATCATGAGTTGTAGATTATTCTGTCGTTTTAAGCAGATGGTGGGTTTGATTCAGAGGCCCTCTCCTTGTATTAATGAATGCTCGACTGTTATATTTGACTTAGGTAAGTGAAATGTCTATCACGCCTAATGGACTGCCGGTCCACGGTGTGCGTGCCCTACCGCCGCGTGCCCTTGCTGCATATTTCATGGTTTGTACTTATGCACAACATTTTGTTTCCTTCGATTTTTCACACTTGTCAACAGTTTGCTAAATATTTTCACACAGGAGTGGAGAAAAGAACAAACTTGTGTCCACAGCTAATTTCCATCTATAGGTCACTGCTATAACTCTGCAACTAAAACTGTCACCATGGGCGAGAGGAGAGCGGAATTCAATAGTAACTTGATTAAGTTCCCAGTCAACATGACTGCATACGCAGCAGTATGTTAACCAACCTAATTATAGGAGCGGCGAGGAGGGGTGATAAAAC
Source organism: Danio aesculapii (assembly GCF_903798145.1). NCBI lineage: Eukaryota > Metazoa > Chordata > Actinopteri > Cypriniformes > Danionidae > Danio > Danio aesculapii. Next base: position 38,842,489 of record NC_079447.1, on the reverse strand, counting down.
CGGCTGGAAGGAGGTGCCATCCTGGGCTGATCATGTGACCTTCAGTGCTGATTTCCCCCTGTTGAGCGGCTGGATCTCTTGTCACACCTCTTCTCTTGTCGCGTATTTGATTCGGAAACTCATGCCATTCTTCACTTAGTCGAAATTAGGTTACGTGATTAAATCCCCAGGGCGCTCTTACCACACCCACACAGCTAGTAAAAATAGTGGTAGAAATGTTTCAAATTGTTACTTTTGCCGTGCTTTATTCAATTTGGACTGTCCTAGAATCTCACATGTTCTCTATGAATATTCATTGCCAGAATGTTTGAGAATTAGTGACGCTAATTCACAGTTTGCCACAACTAAGACCAAGCCTCTTGAAATATGCGCACAACTGAGCAAAAAATATGAGAGGCTTTGTTATTAGCGAAAACAGTGACTATTAAATGCATTGCCACAAGTAGCTTCATGAACGCACATGTAATGTACAAGGGGCTAACAATTTGCATTGCTTCAATATACTCATGGCAAAGAGAACTATATTTTTAGGTTGACAAAGCACAAATTAGCATGTTGCTAGCATAGTTAGCATATATTGTTGAATTCACATGACTAAGTATGTTGTGTCAACATGAAATAACAGGTTGCTGCCTAACATGCTGCTAACATGTTATTAGCATGAGTTGCCCTGACCTTAGCATAACTCTATGAAGTAATTTGTTTTTAGCATGAAAGAGGTCTTGGACTGTCCTAGAATCTCACATGTTCTCTATGAATATTCATCACCAGAATGTTTGAAAATTAGTAACGCTAATTAACAGTTTTCCACTCACAATTAAGACTAGGCCTTTTGAAATATGTGCACAACTGAGCAAAAGAGTATGAGAGGCTGTGCTAATAAACTTTGTTATTAGCGAAAACAGTGACTGTTAAAGGGATTGCCGCAAGTAGCTTCTTGAACCCACATGTAATGTTCAAGGGATTAAACAATTTGCATTGCTCCGATGTACTTCTGGATAAGAGAACTTTGATTTTAGGTTAACAAAGCAGAAATTAGTATGTTGCTAGCATAGTTGCCATGACATTGCATAACTCTTGTTTCTAGCATGAATGAGGTCTTAGACTGGGTGGTTGTAGAATTCATAGCAACACTGGCTCATTCTGAAATCATAGCCCTACATACGTTTCTGTAGATCGTGAATTATGTAGCCAGAAGTATGTATGGCTGCAGTTCATTCTTAAAATGAATGCAACGGGGCAGTATGACGCCGTTCCTTTTTCACTTACCAGCTGACCTCCGTATGGACGGCTTTTCTGCTGTTACCAGTTTGTTCGTTAGCTTGATGTGGACTTGAGACGCAGAGCGGAAGAACAAAACAGAGGTTCATAAATATATTGATTTTTTAGCAAACATTTTATATAAAGTCCTTCACATAAAAATACATAAGAAATTGTAAGTAACCTAGAAGGTTGAGAAATTAATTGTTGTTGTTTTTTTTAATATTCGTGCTTTAGCAATATGAAATTGTTTGTCCAAACAACTGTTTGACTAGTTGGAACAACATTTGCAGGAATTCCATTGATCTGACATGAATCTTTATGTAAATAATTGCATTTTTGAGAATCAAAAAGTTTCATACCCTGAAAGTTACATAGGGGCTTTTTTTCTGTACACATTGGCAATAAAACAGTAATTAATAAATTAAAATATTGCTTATAACCTCTTTTAATATTTTTAATTAATCACATTTTATAGATATTTTTTGTATTATTTATGTAAGTATTATCAGGTCAATGTTTATTTATAGATTATAGATTAATTTTCCTTCGGCTTAGTCTCTATTTACAGAGTCGCCACTATTCTGGCATACAGTATGTTTTTATCTTTTCCCTCTTTTGTATATGTTCTTCCAGCCACAACTCAGTACTGGGAAACACCATACACACTCATTCACACACACACTAAGGCATACCTGCCAACATTTGTCCCTGAAAATCAGGTTCAGGGGTGAGCTGTATGAATAACACTGTTGAGAACTGGGTACTGTGTACCATGGTGTTAGTAACTACTATGAAGCGTGTTTCAGGCCGCCGCTACGATCAGATCCTATACCAATGTTGGCGACCCAGGGGTTTCACAGACCGTACCAAAATGCTGAGGACCGGGCGGAGGGGGTGATGGTTAAAATTACGGGAGTTTTCTGGGACAAATTAACAAAACAGGAGGATGGTGGGAGATAGGTCTGAAATATGGGAGATTCCTGGGAAGTGTTAGCAGGTATTAAGGCCAACTTAGTTTATTAAATTCACCTAAATCGCATGTCTTTGTAGGGGGAAGTGCAGCACCTGGAGGAAACTCACGCAAACATGAGGAGAACATGCAATCTCCACACAGAAATGCCAACTGGTCCAGCTGGGATTTGAACTAATGACCTTCTATCTGTTCTAAACACTGAACCACTGTGCCTTGTTTATAAATGGTTAACATAAAGTATAATCCTTGTGCTCTAACATCCACCTAAAATCTGTTGATAAGGTCATGGTCGGCAGCAGGAAAGTATGTTAAATGCAAATAACAAAATGCAACTGACCATATAATTGTATACATAATCATATTAGCTAAAAAATGCTTCTCACATGTCTCAAAGCTTCCCACAACATGAGGAGTGAGTTATTGGCTGAACGCATGAACCCATCACACCATAATAAAAAAAACTATTTTGAACTGTATGATTTAATGAATTAGCTTAGCATTTCACAGAGTATCACAAGATTCACAATCGGCTTCCATTCTAGAATGTCTATTTTAACTGTGCTCATTAACGTCATGTTTACATTCTATCGATCACGAATATGACGAATGATTGCGCTGAAGACACCCCAAGGGACCAAATTATATATTCCGCACTGGAACTTGACGTCAAAAGCATGGCATGGCTGGATTGATGCTGGCAGTATATTAGTCTCTGCCCCATCAGTTTGAGTTAGCAAAATAGCCTCTTCCCGGAGCTCCTAGACAGGAGTCTGGATTCCTGTGAGTCCTTTGGACATTTGGACCTGATGAATGCACCTCGGTCATGCCTTGGCACTAACTAGCATTGCATGATAACATTTATATTTAGAATCATACTGTCCTGGCACTGTCAAAGTGTGCCTTGTGCTCAAGTTGGACGCATTTTTAGTCTTGGAGTGATAAAGGTTGACTGAGGTTCTGCGGCTGACTGCTGTTGGGATGAAATGTAAATATGTGCTTCCTGAAGAACAATCGAAAAGAAAACAATCCTGAGAGCTGCAATTGCCAATGTGCAAAGCTACTCATGAAAATGGCGCGTGTAAATCTAAAACAACAGTGCCGAAACGTAGCTTGTAAACCAAGAACACGAGTGGAGTGAAAGCAGGAGCGCCGTGCCAATATGTCATACACTAAATAGTTCTAAATTAGAGTCTGTATACGCCTGTTGGAGACGCCATTCATCATACTCAACTTTGGTCTGTTTCTTACAATTTTGGCAGTAAGCGCTTCCACATGCCAAGTTTGGGCAAGAGAATGAGAGGAGAAGGAGGGGGGAATGGCGCAAAAGAAAAAGAGGGAGAAAATGCAGGTTATCAGCAAAGTTTACATGTCTTTAATCAGTCTGCAGTTAATTAGCGGCTTCCACACAATGTGGCTGCGAGTCATTAATCATACTAGCGTAGAGCAGTCAGCCCGGTCCAAGACATTTGGAAACAAAAGTTTTGTTTTCCATGAAGGGTTTGAGCACGGCCTGGCGTTGGCTTTCTTGGCCATTAGGCTGGAAATGAAAGGCCTTGTCATGGAGCTGACAGACAAGGGCCCACTGTTCAGCTCCCTGTTGGTCTTTCCCTAAACCTCGCTCAACAAAAGATGACTTCACCCCTTAAACAAAGCTTACACACATGCACACACTCGCGCACATTTGTCTGCATGTGAAATGTCACGTCACACAGCCGGCCAAAGCTTTGTGATACTGCGCAGCGATCCTGCCAGATCCCGAGCCGTTCCTCTGGCTTTCCTGCTCAACTTTTTTCCTGCTGAATATATATTTAGGGAAAGGGGATGAGGTGGGAATGCGATCCAAAGGATCTGAGCTTCAATTCATCATCCAGCCCGGCACGCATCATTCACAGGAGCTGACCCGAAAGTCCGAGGCTCTCCCTGTTCATAACAGCTCGAAGATGTGGGCCGATCTGTTCTCCAAAGTCCTGACGTGCACATTTTTAATCTTGGCTCAAGATGGGTAAAAGTGTCCATCTACCTGTCTGCGGCAGATAAATTCATTGGCTGAAAATTTTCCGCAGTTACCTCCAGTACGTGTTGTAAATCTATTAAGCGGCGAGCCTTCCCAGGCCTGTCATGCCGAATGTTCCGACAGCTCCATTTACCATTCCTGATCATTCTATGACAGGAATATTTCCTGCCACTGACTCTGTTTCCCTTCTCAGCTCAGACGGGAGGCCAAAATGTATGTTTCATTGTCAAGAAACGAGCAAAAAAAAAACTCTTGGCAACTGCAAAAAGAGCCTTTCAACTGCTTTTCATGCTTGTGCATAAATGTAGACTTTGGCAATTTAGAGAGTGACTGAGGGGGAAAAAAACACTCCTGCGGGTACACTAAGAATGTAATTGCCAATCAGAGGCGAAATGCGCTAGTAATGTCATTCGGGGGTTAAGGTGTATATCAAGTACTGTTAAAACACACGTCAAAGCGACCGGCCTCTCTACTAGCATGCCGTGTTTGCCTGTTAGAGCACTTGAAAGCTCCACAAAAGGTACGAGGGACATCAAATGGAAGATTGTTTAAAGTCAGAGCTGCCGAAGCACTCTAGCAATCATTTATCTTGTTACCGATAAATCAAGCTCACTTCATAGTGCAGTCATAAAAATGTATGAGAATGTAAATGCTTGAGTGACCCATTAATCTTGTTTAAAGTGGCAAATGTAACATGTTCTTCACTCGTGGTGATAAAGTTATACTTCACACCCTTATGAAGGATTGTTGATGGCAGAATGTTCTGCGTATCAGTATAATAAGCTGGAGTGGAATATGTAAAGAAGGGGCTGCCTTGAGGAAATCGCTCAAGATCTCATTGTGGTGTGAAATTTCAAACTCCGTGTCAGAGGCATTCTGGGGCAGGTGTCACTTAGTAAAGGATCACTCAATTTCGCCTTGTCGTTTTAATACGCGCTTCGACTTATTTTAACAACGCGGGGAGGAGTTCCGCTGTGGATATGCGGCTCCACACACACCTCTTGGAAAAGCAAACAGTCGTTTCATGTGTTTCTCTTAAACATCATTCATCATTTGTCTCATCTGGGAGAAATGTCCAAGTGACACAAGCCCTGTAGTGAGCACGGACCTCCCTGCATTTTAATATTCCGTTAGACACGAAGAAAGGCCTGAAAGGGGGATAGTCCATTCAAAAACAACTATAATACTAATAATTTTGTGTAATTCAAACATCTCTGAAGTATTTTAATCCAAAGAGAGTTGTTTGGCGTTTGGAGTCATTTTGGGAATCATTGGGAATCCCAGCAATTTACACTGCATGTTCAAAGGTTCGAAATATTTTTGACAGTTACTAATGGTCACTGGATATTATAATGACAAAATAGTATTTCAATGCAGTATTTCACTATACATCACCAGTAACTTTAATAATTATTTGTTTCAAACATGATCAAATTATTTTAGAGGTGCTTTGTTTCAGCATAATCCGAAGCATGGATTGCGAGTTAATTTGCATGGCATTTGCATAGTCATTTTATATTGTAAATATCTTGATATGACAAGATTTGATATGACACATTTTTAGAAAGAAAGTTGGAATTTGTTTATTATAAAGTGTAACTGCTTGAGTACTTAAAGGGACAGTTCAGCCAAATTACAAATTCTGTCATCGTTTACTCACTCTTCGTTTGTTCAAAACCTATCCACATTTCTTTCTTCTTATGAACACAAAAGAAGATATTTTGAGAAATTTGACTTTTATAGTGAATCAAAATATCATCTTTTTGTGTCTATCATGAGGTACTTAAAATTTTTGCAACCCAGGCTCATTCTGATTACGTACCCCTATAAACATTTCTGGAGAGTGCCAAATATGCCTCAGGAGCTACTTTTTTTTGCAATTTATGTTTTCGCAAATGCGCCAGAGGTTACTGTGCACCCAGTCTGAGATTACACAATCCTCTCCCGAGTGCCATTTGCGCCTGCTCTTCTTGTGTAAATCTACCAGAGGCAGCTGTCGGCTGACTGACTGACTGACTGACTGACTGACTAACTGACTGATCGACTCACCCAACCTCCCCCTTCCCTAAACCCAACCGACAGTGTTTTCAAAAGTAATCCAGAATAAGAAAAACCCTTGCGGCAGCCTGATTTTTACCACCTTTTTTAGATTTTACCACATTCTCACCCTGTTGTTTACTTGTTTATTTTATTTTTTGGCTTTTGTTTTTGTCTTACCTACTTTCTGGAACCATTGTGCTCCAGACTCAAACTTCGTCATTACAGTCCACTCCGCTCTGCATTTCAAGTTTGCCAACGTATGTGGGGAGCCACTGGACAAACTGATAACAGCCGAAAAACTGCCCAAATGGAGGTAAGTGGTCAGCTGATAAGCATGAAAAGCAATGGTGTCATACCACCCTGTGGCTTTTGTTTTAAAGTCGAAATGCAGTCATATGTACCTCTGGCTATAAAATTCACGATCTCCATAAGTGTATATACACTGAAAAAAATTATTCAAAGATAATTTCTTGGATTTACTAAATTTTTTTACGTTAAGTGGTTGTAAACAATTTATTTGGCCTGAATTTAAACAAACAAATTAAGTTGAACATTGCTCAATTTAATTTGTTTAAATTCAACACAAATATATTGTTTGCAACAGTTTTGCATGCAACACTTTTTTCAGTGTAGGGCTACGTTTTCAGAATGAGCCTATGTTGAATTTTTGGGTGAACTATCCAATTTGATTATGTAATACAAATTTAAATTGTTACAAATTGCTGTTCTTGTAGTTTCTTGTTTGCTGTGGTTGTGGATTTGAAGTAACAGTTTTTAAAAATAATATCAGATTTTTTTTGCAGAGACAGATCATCATTTTATTGTCAGGAACCAATTAGGAGCAAGTATCAATTTTGTTTTGCTTGTATGTGGTTTATTGACTCTCAAAGCATTAGTAGTCATTGACTTTTTAAATCACATACGAATCGCTAAGAATCCAATTTCAGCTAAAAACCATCTTTGATGTTTTGCTGAAAAAAGAAACATCGATTGCCTGAAAATGTAGTCCTATATGCATTATTAGAGATCGCAAATTATGTAGCCAGAGGTACGTATGACTGCATTTCATCTTGATACAGGGCGACGACGTTCCTTTTCGCGCTTACCAGCTGACCGCTTACCTCCACGTGGGCAGCGTTTCTGCTGGTACTGGTTTGTCCAGTGGCTTGCCACGTACATCGACGGACTTGAGACGTGAAGTGGAGTTCACCACGATGACGGTGTTCGAGTCTGGCTAAGAACGGTTCCAGAAAGCAGGTAAGACAAAAACAAAAGCCAAAAAAATAAAAAAACAAGTAAATAACAGGGTGAGAATGTATTAAAATCTGAAAATGTGGTAAAACTCAGGCTGCTGCGCGGGCTTTTCTTTTTCTGGATTGTTTTTGAAAACACTGTCATTTGGGTATAGGGAAGTGGGTGGGCACTGGTCTATCTGTGCTTTTGTAAACACTATCGGTTGGGTTTAGGGAAAGAGGAGGGTGGGTCAGTCAATCGGTCAGTCAGTCAGTCACTCAACAGCAGCCTCTGTTGGATTTATGCGAGAAGAGCAGACACGAATAGCACTTGCGAGAGAAATTTGAGATCTCAAAAAGCATACACAATGGCCATACAAAATTTACCTCTTGGGACATATTTGGCGCTCTCCAGAAATGTATACATGGATGCGTTTTTAGAATAAGCCTTGTTGGAAAACTACCAGCAAATTTTCATTTCAGAGTGATCTGTCTCTATAAAAAAAGTGAGATTGAACAAGACCGTAGCCCACGTCAGGAGACTGCAATAATGCTAGTGGTTTCTGAGTGAGAGGTAAAGTGAATTAAAGTTTTTTGGGGGGCTTTCTGGCTGTGATTAAGCACACATTCAGCCCTGGCACACTAAGGAGTTTATTCACCTTGTCTCGCAGGGGAAGTGATGAAGTAATGATTAATATGAGGGATGTTTGGAAATGTAAATCCCTGCTGCAACACAAACAAACCGAGGGGCTTTTCTTGGGATGATTAAATGCACATTTCACAGTTGATTGAGCATGCAAGAAGTCATCCATTTCCCCTGAACTCTGTAAACAGCGTTGCAGGTCCTCTTTCCACTCAAGTATATGACCGTCGTCGCAGGTTTATATGCACATACAGGCCATTGAAGACGAATGACTGCCGCAATTTATATAACCGCCGGGATCTCTTGATTAGGTAATTTATATGGAGGACAGGTTTATAACCACTAACTTACCGTCTTGTCCCAGAACAATTATTTCAGAAATCTGGCTGTAAAAGCAGACGATAAATTCTCGCTTTTTTCTTTCGCTGTCATCGCATGTCCAATAGCCTGGAATCCAATTCTCCGTAAATCCTCTTCTTTGAAAGCGAGAGCAATTAAATCATGAAAGTGATTTTCCTCAACTGCTTTTTGGTGAACAACAGAGTTTGCATTCATGGACTGTGGGGAGCCAAACGTCTGGGTCAAACGGCTGTGCAAATAGCATTCCATGTGCAGGCATGTGCGCAAATTAAAATATTGCAGGAATTAGGACCTAAAAGAAAATATTTCACTGATATAATTGGGTGTTTAGGTTTCTAGAGACTTGACGTCTGCTTAAACCGGAAGTAGCTTAGACTTTTATTTTAGCATTTTGATAGGTTGTTGCTAGATCAGATATGGTTGCAGCCGGAAGTTAACGAAAATGATTAATATTATTTATTAAATTTCCCATTGATTGTATTTTATTAATGTTTATCCCCATCCCAACCCTAAACCCAACAGTCACAGTAATGTAAAAACAGTAGTAAATAATGCAGAGTAGTGAATAATACCGTAAATAATAATAAATAATAGTAGTAAATAATAGCACATATTATTTATGTTATCTATTAAATTTCCCAATAAAATTTATTTTAACGTCTACCCCTACCCTAACCCTAAAACCAACCATCACAGTACTGTAAAAATATTTATTGTTGTTATACAGTCATAAAAAATGCTGCTATATTGACGTGCATATCGCACTTCCGGCCGGCCGTATATCCTATCAAGATTTTATCATGTTGATGTATTTACAACTGAAATGGAATATTGAGAAGGGGGCATTGCTTTCTTTTTTTTGTGCATCATTCGCATGTGGAGCGGCGTGGCTAAGTGACGTCAACAGAGAAGGACTGCCACTTAAACAACCCATTCTCATTCTAAAAATGTACCCCTATATACATTTCTGGAGAGCGTCAAATACATCTCAGGGGGTACGTTTTTTGCAGTTTTTGTTTTCGTGAACCCACCAGAGGTCGCTGTGTATGCTCTATAAGATCTCAAATTTTTCTCGGGAGTGCCATTCGCGCCTGCTCTTCTTGCGTAAATCCACCAGAGGCCGCTGTCAACTGACTGACTGACCAACTGACCGATACCTCCGGAAGTTAAGGTTCAAACATATCTTGATAGAAATTCTCATTGTTGTTGCAGATGAACTATAATATGAAAAACGCTGTTTAAATATGTTCCAGTTGGCTAGATATTGATTAACAGTCATTCAAACAAATTTACCAAAGCTTCTCTACTTGACGGATGGTCTCGTGTGTCCACCATGTTTGTAGTTTGTTTACACTTTTTACCCAAGTTTGTAGTTCTAATTCAAATTCACGTCCAACGCTTAATATATTGTGGGCAATATTCGCAGTTAGAGTATGGACGCTTCTACACTTAGAATTTTCACTGAAAATAGTAAATCATCCAGGAACCTTTGGCATACTCTTTTCAACATACTATGGTTTAGGACAAATTTTTTAATTCAAATTTAGGATGAATAGTATGCGAATTGGGATGCAGCAACTGTGTTTTCAAAAGCAATCCAGAGAAAGAAAAGCAACCTGATTTATACCACATTCTCAGATTTTACAACCGAACCCTGTTATTTAGTTGTTTATTCTATTTTTGGCTTTTGTTTTTGTCGTACCTGTTTTCTAGAACCATTCTTTGCAGGACTCGAACCTCGTTGTCAACTCCTTTCTGTGTCTCAAGTCTGCCAATGTACGCGTCGAGCCACTGAACAAACTGGTAACAGTGTGAAAGCAGTCCATAGAGAGGTAAATGGTCAGCTGGTAAGCGTGAAAAGGAACGGCGTCATACCACCCCATAGTGTTCATTTTTAAGATGAAATGCAGCCATTTGCACCACTGTCTACATAATTCACGATCTCCAGAAATGTATAGAGGTATAATTTTTTAGAAAGAGCCTATGTTGCACTTCAAACATGGAACCAAACAGTCAGAATTTGATTAAAGATTACCAAAACTTTTTTTTTCGTTGGAATAACTTGCACAGATTAATTGTTTACCTAAAGATTACCAATGAGCGTAGCAAAATAAACACTGTAAATTTTGATGTCACACAGATTTTTACAACACACAAATATCTGGCAAACAATGTACTGGATTTATGGGTATATTTTTTTCCTATAGCTGTTGGTGCAAAGCATTTAGTGCGACACATGAAAGACATGCATCATTGACATAGTTTGCATATCATTAAACATGTATTACCCCCCTTGGCTACAGTCTTAAAGTGACATTGTGTAATGTAAGTGCAGCTCATTCCTGTTTGCACCGTCCGTGACCCAGTGATAAACGACTGTATAGATTTGTTTTTGATAACTTCATCAAGGATAGTCACATTAATAAGTCTGACTAAATGCGCTACATGCGGAAACACTGGTAACTCGTTAAATGAGAGTGTGTAGCCGTAATTCATGGGTAGTGTTAACATATTCTAGCATGCCTTGACACTGTTATACATCACGGTATACAAAGGAATATGCAGAAGTAGCACCAGAATTATGCCAGAGAAATGCCAGTACCACAGAGAATAGAGAAAAAAGCAGGTTGATTTTGTAAAATATTTGTAGTTAATTTTGAGCAAGTTTACTAATTATTGTCTTATGTTTTATTTTTACGTTGACTAAATAATTATAATAGTAATAACAATAATAATAATAATAGTAATAAAAATAATAATAATAATAATAATAATAATAATAATAAATATTTTGAAAATAAACTTTTAATGTTATGCATATGTAGCTTTGAAGTGTGAAAATAAAAAGTTACAAATTGTAAAATAGACATAAATAAACTTGTGTAAATAAATAAATAAAAAAATTAATAAAATAAAAATAAATAAAAAAATAAATATATAAAATAAATGATGATAATAATAATAATAAAACAACAACAACAACAACAACAACAACAACAATAATAAAAATAATAATAATGTAAAATGTGAAAATAAAAGTTACAGATTGTAAAAAAAAAAAAAAAAATAAATAAATAAATAAATAAACTTGTGTAAATAAATGAAAAAAAAATCAATAAAAATGAATATATAATAAACATGTGGCATGTTGTTGTGATACTAAAAATATAAAAATACAGAAAAAAAAGATATATAAAATAAAAAAAATAAATGATGATGATGATGATGATGATGATAATAATAGTAATAATACTGTAATAATAATATTGGCAGTAGTTGGCAGTCGCTGTGACGACCCCTGAAAAATCAGGGACTAAACTGAAGGATAATGAATGAATTTATAATAATAATATTCTGTTATTAGCGTGATGATACATAAACATATACATTAAAGTTATTTTTTTTATTTATTATTGAATTTATATTATTTTTCTGTATTTACTGGATTTATGATAGCAATATCTAATTGCTGTGACTGCCGCTGGTGGGGAGGGGAAAGTGGGTGTTAAAAGGATGTAAAAAATGTGTAAACTGATTGTACTGTTAAATTACTGAAGAAAATAAAAATTTTAAATTATAAAAATTATTATTATTATTATTAACATTTACTTTAATTAAATTTAATTATCATTCATATAATTTACAAAATAATTCTCTTTAATTACAAAAGTATCCATTCACCTATTCACAAAAAAAAAAAACTCGACTAAACTGTAAACTCAGGTGCCGTTTTTCAAAATCTCAACTGTTGAGTAGCTACACATAAATCCATCGTGTTAGAAGAGCTGATGTCTGTCTCAGTAGTATTTGATGATCGTCCAGCGTGCTGAGCATCTGATGCCCCGTGGATGAGATCGATTAACTAGTCCACAGTTTGCAGGCTTTTCCCAGCATGACTGCTTGTAAATGACACTCTCTTTGAGGGAAAAAAATCATATTGGCTCTATTCCCTTCAAAAGTGATGCAACACTAACCATCTTCAACACTAAAGCAATGTTTTTAATTTTGTGATTAAGATTTAGCAGCTATGTTTCTGCAGTTTATCAGGTATGAATGATAGTTGGTCAAATATGTAAAAATTATATGACTGAAAGTCATGAAAACAATGTTTTTATGTTACTTTAATTAATATTATTCAGTTAATAAGGTTTCAACCATTTTATTTTTGCAATACGATGTTTAACTTATTCATTTTAATCGGTTTGATTAATGTAAGTTGAAATTACTATAAAAGTTACTTTGATTCAACTAACGCAAAATTATGGAGCAATAATTTTTTTACAGTGTAGGAATATTTAAGGATTTTGAATCACTGAGAAGTTTATTTTGAAGATATAACAAACCACAGGGTGTTTACGTCTAGCTAAAAACGTAAAATATTTAAAAGTATCTAACCTACAGTTGATGAGAGAAATATTTTGAATACATTTTTGACTTTTACAGACAAAAGTTGACAATACGTTTACATACCTAATAAGTTCAGAATACTTCAAAAAAATTGTGGAAATGGGCTTGCTTCAAATCTTGTAAGTAAACTACCTTAACTTTTAAGACTAAGTTAGCAGAACTTTTTTATTATTTTATTATATAATTAATTAATTTTCCTTCAGCTTAATGCCTTATTTATCAGGGGCACCACAGTGGAATGAACCACCAATTATGCCGGCATATGTTTTACACAGCGGATGCCCTTCCAGCTGAACATGCAAACTGACCTAGCTGGGACTCGAACCAGCAACCCTCTTACTGTAAGATGAAAGTGCCGCCCTATTTTATTATATTTTTGATTATATTTTTGGTTATTTTTATTAAGTTTTAATTTGCCTGCAAAAATATTATATTAATCTCAATCATTGAATTTCATCATTAAGTGATTATTGTCAGCAGACTAGGATGTGTTAATTTCACTATCCATTTGTAAGTGATCTAGAAAGTCCCATATAAGGCATACAGTACATGGATTATAAATGTATTCATAGACCCCAAAGATGCATCAGATCTGTTTAATTGTATCTTTAGTTAGTTCACAGCTTGTATTTTGCCAAATTTGCCTCATGTGTTTATAATGAGGCAATGAACGCATGTAGACGAGTTTCAGTGTTTAATGTAAGTTTATGCATCAGGTCATATCACTCTGCTCTTACTGTGATTTTTCTGGAGTGAAAGGACACCACTTACTGCCTTTCCATCAGCTTATTCCCTGTTTTATCAGGGGTCGCCACAGCTTGAAAGAACCACCAATTACCTTTACATATATTTTACCGCCAGATGCCCTTCCTGCTACATGAAAAGGTGCGGTAACACTTTATAATAACTACACACTATGAACCATTTATTAAGCATTAGCAAATAGTGAATTCATTTTCTGTTAAGCATTAACTCTACATTAATAAACGTTAGTAAGCAGTTTATAACTGAAGCTACAAATGCTGTATTCTTGACTTATAAGCACATTTATAATGTGCTTATTAAATGTACTTTCATACTTTGTTAATGATTCATTTTTCATTACTAAATTAAGTATTGCATTATTTACAAACCAGTTATTTAAGCGTAGTCAGTTGTTTTTTAAGATCATTCAGAATGTGTGAACAAATGATTAATAAACTATTTAAATTGACCTTTATAATTCTTATTATTCAGGCATAAAATAAGAGTTCATTTGTATGTTTTATTAATGCTTTATTAACTCAACTTCATCCAGTTTTGTGACCTAATCTAAAGTGAAGACTATTTATGCTTTATAAATCCATTATAAATGACAATTAAAGGCTCAGTTAAATTATAAACAGGAAAAAAGAAAATAAATGACATTATTCATTTCTATTCATATGAAGATACACAAATGAAACTGTATCACATCTTTGCAACCTTATTCAAAATAAAATTACTGCACAGTTTAAACATTGCATCTTATTGTAATATTTTATTGTTTTATGTTGTATTTTGGCAATATTTGAACTTTACAGTAATTTTACTGTATATAATTTTAATTTAAAAATAATATAGTTTAATTTTACTTTAGATAAGATTACAAAGATTACTGTTTATTTGATACTAAGCCTTTAATTGTCATTTATAAGGGATTTATAGAGCATAAATAGTCCTCACTTTAGCTTATGTCACAAAACTGCATGAAGTTAAGTTAATAAAGCATTTATTAACATACATAGCAACCATTACTATATGCCTGCATAATAAAATATTTAAACATTAATTTCAATAGTTTATTAATCATTTACTAACTCATTAAGAATTATCTTAAAAACCACCAACTACTCTAAATGCAAATGGTTTGTTAATAATGCAATATTTAGTAATGAAAAATAAATCATTAACAAAATATGAAAGTTTTAACAATTATTAAGCACATTATAAATGTGCTTATAAGTCAAGAACACAGCATTTGTAGCTACAATTATAAACTGCTTACTAATGTTTATTAATGTAGAGTTAATGCTTAATAAATAATGAACACTACATGCCAATGCTTAATAAATGATTCATAGTGTGTAGTTATTATAAAGTGTTACCAAATGGGCCTATAAACTTGAAAAATGCATCTGGTTATGCAGAGGTTGATATTAATTCCTGCCCGTTTTCACACATTAAAACCACAAAATACAACTTTAAATACATCTCTGTCAGCCTTTGTTGTTGAGAAATGATAATTTAGCCTATATTTCATCCACAACGCAACTCAGGAGCAAAATAGGTTACTCTGTGGCATTAAGATAGCTCACTCCTTTTAGCTCAAATAAACCTCTTCCACATTGTTTGAAATAATTTTCATGTAACACTTTAAAATAACAGTACATTTATAATGATGCATCAATATGTAAATTAAATATTATTTATTATGAATTGATGATAATAATTGCGAAACCAACATCACTACTTGCTATACACTTTTATACACATATACACTTATTTAACAACACACTTTACATGCCAATTTGCACATAACAGCTGCACATATAACGTTGTATATAGTAATAAACATGTACATACACTTGTCAATCTGTATATTTGCACTCACTACTTACTTCTATTTTTGTCCTGTCTCCGTAATCCTGTTGCACTGTAGAAGCTCTGTCACGAAAACAAATTCCTAGTATGTGTGAACATACCTGGCAATAAAGCTCTTTCTGATTCTGATTCTGATTCTGATTAATAATGAGTTAATGTATGCGCTAATCATGAACTAACTTTACCTACAACATGATTCACAAAAGTTCATGTGTAAATAATGACTACCTTAATTACTTGTTAGTACATGTTGTTAATTAATGTAATATTAACATTTAAGTTTAGGATAAATGTAACCAACATAAACTCACGAGTGGTAATGTATAATTATATCATGACTTTACTTGGAGGGGCATATCATCAGGGCTTGACATTAACACCAAATGCGAGTAGATTTCAGTGGTGGCGGGTAATCCTTTCATTATCACACGGTATGTTTTTTACCTGCTTTCTTTTGCGTTAATATGGTTTAAGTATCATTGTTCAGAATAACATTGCTTTAATGGGAGATTAACTCCCCATTTATGTGTAGTCCAATGGTGATCTGGGACCTTGAGCCAGGACAGATTACTGTGCATATTTTTTGTAAAATAAAAAGTATAGTATACAGCTATATTTTGCTTGTTTTGGCACATTTAAAATTTATAGCTAAAAATAATTAATTGTTTATGTTTGGTTTGGTCTAAGATAAATTTGGTAAGTCCTTCATTTTGAGCTCTGAAAATTATGTGAAATAAAATCTAATTGTAATATTATGAAACCATGACCCGTTTGCGCAAAAAGTGCACAAAAAGTGAAAGGAGGCATGTGGAGATAACACAAAATCTAAATAAAGTAATTTTAGCATGTCAAATTCATATTTATGTGTATAAAACATATTTTCCCAACAATAATATTGAGGCTAGTGAAAATGTTGGAAAACTACTAACCCCAGTGGCTGGTGATCGAAAAAGTTAATGTCAAGCCCTGCACATCACCATTAACTCATCCTTAACTCCTGTATTTAAACTGTTGATGTTGATGTTGACAGAACACTTTTCTATTGTTATTCAGTGTAATCACACTATTGGACGTGTATAAGGAGCTCATGAGAAGTTAAGAATGGGTTAATGATGATGTGCTTCTCCAAGTAAAGTCATGACATAATCATATATTAACAGCTCAAAGGTTTATGATGGTTAAATTAAGCATAAACTAATGTGGTAATTAATACATTAATTAACAAACAATAATGTACTAACAAGTAATTAAGGTAGCCCTTATACAGTTATTTTAGTTAAAGTTAGTTCATGATTAGCGCATGCATTAACTCATCTTTAGTTCACAATACATAATACATATTAACGCATCATTATTCATGTACTGTTATTGTAAAGTGTAACCGATTTTAATTTGAAAAGGAATATACCTATATTTTTTGACAACTGAAGTGATTAGTGTTCGTGTTTGTGTCAGACATTGACATGAGTTGTGGAGCGTCAGAGCAGAGCTCATTAATATTCAAGATCATTCCAAATATGGTGAAAAAATGTACTTTTCATTGTAAGGGTGATTCCTGTGATTATAAATGTTTCTGGAGAATCTTTGCCCTTACCTAAGCCACATATTGTACCAATGAACAATTTAACATATGGAATCAATGCACACTATAGGGCACATTTAAATTCTTTCAGCTTGTCCTCAACCTAACTGCAGGTTGTACTCTTCACCACAATGGTAGCTCTACAAAACTTCATCATAACAAAAACCTCTGTAAATCCCAATATAACAGACATTATAAACACTAACACACCTCTTATAATATTATTCTTGTGCTAAAACACAAGTTCACTCACTTTTTTATACAGTCTAATGCCAAGCATGCTGGGAACTACAAATATGGCAAAACCCAAAACGTTCAGCTTAGCCCAATAAAAATTTGAGTTGACATAACTTTATATCCATGTATTTCATTCATTTTCTTTTTGGTTTTAGTCCCTTTATCAATCCGGGGTCCCCACAGCGGAATGAACCGCCAACTTATCCAGCACATGTTTTACGCAGCGCATGCCCTTTGTATCTATTAAATGCAATGAACATTTATGTATTCACAATAATAAACTACAGTAAAGTAAACTAATTAAAACATTTTATTCTTGTGAAGATATATGTGACATACTATGTGGTCTATTAAAATAGGCCTTTCATTGTGCCATCTGTATTCTGAATAGTTGTATTCTGTTCAAGCCTAAGTGTTGCTTTGGTCAGGAATCTAATGTATGTCTAATGAATGTGAGGAGAAAACATTAACACAATTACAGTATTCATGAATTTACTCGGTAGGGGTCATTCAGAATAAGAATTGTATTAGGGGACAGGTTGATTCAAATGTAATTTAAATTAGATTTAAATCGTAATTTAAAAACATTTTAAAAACATTGTCATTTAAATGTACAGCTGAGTGTGTTTGCACAGAGTTATTTCACAAATGTTCTTTGCATTGTTACAATGTCAGTAATGTATGCAAGTTAACAAAAGAACAATACCATTCATGTTTATTTTTCAGCAAAAGTCTGAAACATATTAGCTGACTGTGGCACTTTTGACCACACTGAAAAAGTGAAACTGGTCTTTCATTCAAAGTACATTTTTATATTGGATTAAGTAAAAAAATTATGTTTTTTTTTATTTTTTTTGAATTTGCTTTAAAGCAAAAAACCAACCCCTTATGTAAAAGCATTAGTAATCTCATAGTAATATTTTATACCAGCAGATCAATTACCTAATTACTGATAATAAAATAACTAGCAATACCATAGGATATTAAATATATTGAATATAGTCATTTTTATGGGATTTTTATAGGATTTTTATTTTAAGTTGAACCAAAGTAATTCAATTAATCCATGGTCTATAAAAACAATATTTTACCTTTGAGTGAATCAATTTATTTTTCCTTTTTCCAAATTAAATATTTTGATTAATATTAAATTACATTTTTCAAATTACACATATCAGGGAAATTTGTTAAATTAAATTATTTATTTTTTTTTAGGTTTATCCAAAGCAAAATTCTATTTTTATCAAAGGGTGAAAAAAGATAAATATTCTGTTCCATAAAAATAAACAAAATCTACATAGTTAATACATTATTATTTAATAAGGGCAGCACGGTGGCACAGTGGGTGGCACAATCACCTCTCAGCAAGAAGATCGCTGGTCCGAGCCCCAGCTGCATATTCTCCCCGTGTTCGTGTGGGTTTCCTCCGGGTGCTCTGGTTTCTCCCACAAGTCCAAAAACATGTGGTATAGGTGAATTGGGTAAGCTAAAATTGTCTGTAGTGAATGTGTGTGTGTATGGATGTTTCCCAGTGATAGGTTGCAGCTGAAAGGGCATCCCGCGTAAAACATATACTGGACAATTTCGCGGTTCATTCCGCTGTGGCGACCCTAGATTAATAATGGTACGAAGCCGAAAAGAAAATGAACGAATAAATTGTTTAATAATATTTTTTACTTAAATAAATTACATTTTAAAGTTTGAACCAAAGTTAAATAATACTTTTAGAAAGAAAAAGAGCTCTAACAAATTATTGTAATTTTTAAAAGTTGGTTCAAAGTATAATTATGAAAAAGAAGTTCATTTTATTAAGTAAGCTTAAGTAATGTTGAAATATATATCTAAGCATACTTCAAGTTGTATTACAATGTAAAACCCAAAAAGTTAAGGTAACTCAAACCATTTGAGGTAAACGATTGCAACAAACCATTTACGTTCAAAAACTAATCCTAATAAGTAACTTAATTGCATAATTAAATAAATGAAGCAATTTGAGCACAGTAAAACCCAATAAATAAACAGAACTCAAACCAACTGTAACTGTAAAGTTACTGTAAGTTAAGGCAACTCAAACCATTTGAGGAAACCAATTGCTCCAACCATTTGAGTTAAAAAAATTATCTGTATGAGTACTGTGAATTTACTCCATTTAAGTTGAAGTAATGAGGTATTTAATTAACTCTTTACCTTCAACACTGAGTTCAAAACTCTTTTTCAGTTGAGTAGAATTAACTTTCAGTCAATTTTGAGTTAACTACACTCATTTAATTTAATTAGAAATACTTGGGACTAAAATGGCCCACTTTTTAATATATAAAAGTCTGCTTTTAATTGACATTAGGAAAGTGTAAAATTAGTGCACTTTTAAACTTTAACTTTGTGCGCACATATAGTCCACAATAATATTTTTTTCATTTGTACTGCAAGTGAACTTATGTTTATTAGTATATATATATATATATATATATATATATATATATATATATATATATATATATATATATATATATATATATATATATATATATATATATATATATATATACTTAGTATATAATGGTATTTATTTTTTAATACTTGTATGAAATAATTAGTTTGTAAAAGTACACTTTGATATAGTTTGATGTAGTTTTATATTTCAAGCGTTCTCTTTTTTTATACTTAGAAAAGGGATCAGGATCTGCAAAGGACCTCAAGCTAGGAACCAAATTTGGTTGAATTTTAGGGCAAACTCGAATATATGGAAGAATGCCAATGTGTTTACGGTGACAATTGGTGCTTATCAAAGTCAAATGATATGTTTACCAAAGTATGTGTAGTTTACAGTTAAAATTAAACACTAAACATTGTTCTGAGGTGTAATAGTTTATTAATTCTCAAAGCTGACAAATGTAATTGTAATGAAGCATTTAAAAAACCTGAGGATTATTTAGTCAAAATATGGTGCCAAGCAGTCACAAACAGCTGCAGAAACAGACAAGCAGATACATTTTTCAGTATACAGTACAGTATATGATACAGATACAGTATATGGATGTGAATGTATTTACTGATGGTCTGTGTTATTCAGCAGTTGTTATCCTGGAATATCACGACGGAAAAATCCTAATCAGATAATCCAGACAGCCGTGTAATAATTTTCAGCACACTAAAATCGTAGTTGTAATCTGAAGTTGTGATGATTTTATTAAATGAGCCTTTTATTTAAAAAAAATTGTTGTATTTTTAAAGTAATATTAACACAGTAACTGTATTAAATCTTTATTTTTCTTATTGTTTAATTTAATCAATTGGCTAACATTAACTACTGAGACTTTATTGTAAAATTATTGTATTCTGAAATACATTTTTTTAAACAATTGTTTACTCTAAACATGTTAACACAGTGAAGCAATGCACTATTTTTATAAAAGTATTTTAGTGATTATAGATCTTAAAGTAACCTTTTTTACCTTTATGACAGATCTTATTGGTAAACAATGGCTCTGGAAAACACATCCCAGAATGTGGTTGTGAAGTAAACTGGGAGTAGACTGTTTTTCAAAAAGATATCCAACCTATTTGGTCAAAAGAGCTTTTCTTTAGCTAGGTAGCACTGATTTTAAAACTATAAAGTAGTGAATCTACTTTATATGGCCGCCAAGTTTTATTGAATGGCCATTTTGCCAGCTTTGAAGTACCAGTCTACAACTGAAGCATGCCTTCACTGAAAGGAAAGCTGCTTATGACAATTTGATGAGAAAAAAAACATGAAAGGCGGCCCCAGCGGGTCAGTCTACAAAACAGTCTAGCAGGCGTGCCTTTCCTCCTGACTAATGTGTTTATGATCACCTGGTGATTCACTTTGCCTGTTACCACAAGTCATTCCTCATAACACAACTCCTACCAAGTGAGCTTGAACATTAGCTGAGAATATAAGCCATTATATACAACTACAGCTCTTTGACTGACACGCCTGTGAAGTACAGTATACATGAAAAATGCAAAATGGCTTTATTTACCAAGCAAACAGCGGAGCCCTACTGTGAAGTGACCATATTTTTCTTTGAACTGGCATTAGACTGACAAAAACAAACATTCACAGAAAACAACCCTATTAATATTTTATTATACTGCTCCCTTGTGAACGCTGAAGGTAAATCATGCAAGAGAGATATTTTTGAGAGCGTGCATCAGACTTATCTTATTACCTTTGGATATCTGCTTGAAAAGTTTTCGTAATTAGCGACACGAACTGTGTTTATGAGGCGTGCGACACATTAGTAATCACACATACACTCACCGGCCTCTTTATTAGGGACATGTTTTTTGCGCCAGGTTGGACTCCTTTTTGCCTTTAGGACTACCTTAATCCTTTGTGGCATAGATTCAACAAGGTACTGCAAATATTCCTCAGAGATTTTGGTCCATATTGACATGAAGGCATCACGCAGTTGCTGCAGATTTGTCGGCTACACATCCATGATGTGAATCTTCCGTTCTACCACATCCCAAAGGTACTCTATTGGATTGAGATTTGGTGACTGAAGATCATTTGAGTACAGTGAATACATTGTCATGTTCAAGAAACCAGTCTGAGATGATTTGTACCTTATGACATGGTGCGTTATCCTGCTGTAAGTAGCAATCAGAAGATGGCTACACTGTGGTCATAAAGAGATGGACATGGTCAGCAACAATACTCAAGAAGGCTGTGAGGTTGAAATGATGCTCAATTGGTATTAATGTGCAAAAAGTGTGCCAAGAAAATATTCTCCACACCATTACACCACCACCACCAACCTGAACCATTGATACAAGGCAGGGTGGATCCATGCTTTCATGTTGTTGAAGCCAAATTCTGACCCTACCATCCGAATGTCGCGGCAGAAATAGAGACTCATCTGACCAGAAAATGTTTTTCCAATCTTGTCCAATTTTAGTAATCCTGTGTGAATTGTAGCCTCAGTTTCCTGTTCTTAGCTGACAGTAACGAGTGGTAATTTGAGTTACTGTTGCCTTTCTATTAGCTTGTACCAGTCTGGCCATTCTCCTCTGACCTCTGGCATCAACAAGGCATTTGCACACTGCCGCTCACTGGATATTTTCTTATGTTCTTCTCTGTAAATACTAGAGATGGCAGTGTAAAAATCACAGTAAATTAGCAGTTTCTGAAATACTCAGACCAGCCTGTCTGATCCCAACAACCATGCCATGTTCAAAGTCACTTAAATCACCTTTCTTCCCCATTCTGATGCTCAATTTGAACTGCAGGAGATTGTCTTAACCATGTATACATGCCTAAATGCATTGAATTGCTGTCATGTGATTGGCTGATTAGAAAATTGCGTTAACAAGCAGATAGACAGGTGTACCTAATAAAGTGGCCAGTAAATGTATAGTCCACCTCTTCACCCTGGCCCTGGCTTCAGGACACCTTAACACTCAACAGAAAACATTCATGGTTCTGGAAAAGCATATATAAGTAAATTATTTAGTGGAATGTAGCAAATTAGAGAGCTTGTCCCATCTATCACTTATATTTAGTGAACGTTGTATGCAGGGCAAGCGTGCACACTGTTAACATTGAGTGCATTACATGCTAAAAGCCAGAGGCCAGCAAAAACCTCTCTGTATTTTACTGTTCTGTCACAAGTAATTCGTCAAGACTAATTATGAAAGATCTTCCTTGGAGTGCTATAGGCGTGCTCTCAATGGAGGCTTTTTCTGCTAAAGGTTATTGGCATGCTTCATTGTGCCTTTGCCCGCTTTACAAGGTACGAATGCCATTGTGTTTTTTTGGCTTGGTGGGAATCCCACTTGAAAGGGTCCTGCGTGCACCTTAAAGGAGAAAAAATCTGTTTGACTCAAAGGGGATGAAGACTAAAGTGGAGACAGAGTATATGTGACATTAACACAGGAGAGGCCTTATTAAATTTGCATTAAATTAAATATTAAATTATAAGCAGTGGAACCAAACATTACACTGCACGAATATTATTCTCTCTTATCGCGAGTGTTCAAATATTACATTTATAATTTGCTCTGATTTATTCCCGTACCGTGTCAACGCCTCAACATGACAACCTGTCATCATCCGCTCCATTTGAGTGACAGCCCATCAATCTTTTCCACCCACCCATAGGGGGAAATGTGATGCTTGTCAAAATAAGAATTTGTCTTTGGACATTTTTCAAATCTGTGCCACTGCAAATGCAAAATAATAACTCTAGACATATGATGTAAGATTGACGTGGTTTCAAATTGAAAAAAAGCGCGTGACTGTGTAACTAGATTACAATGATTCATGAGACTTGAATTAACAAATATATGTTTCTTCTTTCACTTTTATTAGATTGCCTAAACGCTTATGTGCTCTAGATACATCTAAAAAAATCCAGACTTTGTAGAGGAGCTGTTATGAACCTCAGCATGTTACACTTTATTTTGATTTAGACATTGTGCTTACTATATGCTTGTTTGATAACTCTCACTGGGCCAGACAGGCAAAGATCAGAAGCTGAATATCCAACCCATTCTAAAAACGTACCGCTATACACATTTCTGGAGAGCGTCAAATACATCGCAGGAGCTATGTTTTTTTTTTTGCAGTTTTGTTTTCGCAAATCACTTTTTGAGATCTAAAATTTCTCTCACAAGTGCCATTCGGGCCTGCTGTTCTCGCCTAAATCCACCAGAGGCCACTGTCGACTGAGTGACTGACAGATCGATCCACTGACCTACCCGCCTCCTTCCCTAAACCCAACCAATAGTGTTTTCAAAAGCACCGATTGACCCACCCACCTACTTTCCTAAACGCAACGACAGTTTTAAAAAGGAATACAGAAAAAGAAAAGCCCCCGTCTGATTTTTACCATGTTTTCAGATTTTACCACATTCTCACCCTGTTATTTACTTGTTTATTTTATGGCTTCTGTTTTTGTCTTACCCGCTTTCTGGAACCGTTCCTCACCAGACTCAAACCCCGTCGTCGTGGTCAGCTCCTCTCGGAGTCGCCAACGTACATGGTGAGCTACTGGTCAAACTGGTAACAGCGGAAAGCCGTCCATAAGGAGGTTTGTCAGCTGGTAAGTGTGAAAAGAAATGGCGTCATACCACCACGTAGCATTCGTTTTAAAGACGAAATGCAGCCATACGTACTTCTGGCTACATAATTCGCGATCTCCAGATATGTACTGTATATAGGGCACCATTTTCAGAATGAGCCTATGTTGCTAAGATCTTATTCCAGCTGTTTATTAAATAAAGAGTGTAAACAAACAAACATAAATTTAGATGTTGTTGACACTAATGCATTTTCATTTTAAAATGCATATGTTCTGGTACGGTTACATTTGTGTCATGTACCATGAGGTCAGATTAGCTGGCAGGCCAGTTAAGTTTAAGTTAAGTTTGCATCAGTCCTGGGATTCAGGTACTAAGAAGGAAGTTTGGCTTTAATCACCTGTTGTTGCTATCGTAATTTATGGCCCGTTTCCACTGAGTGGTACGGTACGGTGCGGTACAGTTCAGTTTGGTATGCTTTTATGACCATTTCCACTGTCAAAAGGCGTACCAAACCGAACCGTACTGTACCACCTTTTTGACACCCTTTCGAAAGGGTACCAAACACGAGAAAGGGTACCAAAAGGCGGAGGTAGACGTGCAGCTGAACGCTATTGGTTTACAGAGATACGCCATTGGCTTACGCAACAAGCCAGAATGAAAACAAAAGAGCCACCATGTTTAAAATACACAGCTGACCGAGAGATTACGGCGTAATTATATATACATGTTAACGAGCCATGGTCAAGGCTCAAACAAACATTGTCATAGTCTTGATGAACAGCCACAATGCCAAAAAGAAGAGCAGATTTTACCCTGTGCCCCTTAGTTTTTTTACGAGCCAGACTGAAGTGCAAGCGGTTTCGCTTTCTTGCTTGTGCTCGCCACGCGTCTATTTCTGAAATAACAAACTTCTTGAGCTCATGGTGAGCTCATTGATTATTGACATGCTTTTGAAACCCGATTTTGTCAGAAACTGACAAACGCGAGAGTGAAGCGCGAAAAAACAAAGAAGAAGCCGGAAAAAAGGAGCACATTATTTTTTCAGCAAACGTGAACAAATTGCCATGTTTAACTATTATCATCACCTTTTGGACTATTCTGAACTCAGAATGATGGAATGACTCTCTAACAGAGGCTACATGAGCTGCTGAAGATTACAGTCACAGATGAGAGGTTTGCACTGACTGTAGGCTATATTTTGTGTTGTTTTTGAACCTAAATAAGGACTAAATGTCTGTTGTGTGTAGTTTTTCTGTAGTTGGTAACATATCGGAGACTGTAAAGGGGCTGTATGTGTTCATATATGTTGCATTTATTTATTTAATATAATTACAGATGTTACAGTAGGCTATTTCGCACTGTCATTGATCTGCAGTTAAAATCAAATCCTGTTCATAGAAAAGTTAGTAATAAACATTCATACAGAAGTATTTATGTGTATGAAGCGTCTGTTTTATGAGAAATGCTTCTCATATGATATGTAAGCGACCCGTACAGCTTTACTGTAGACATTTTCTCGAGCGAGAATGACGTCGACTGAAACTTTCTGTCATACACCACGCCCACCAAAAGGGTACCCCTGGTAGTGGAAACGCAAGCCTGATAAAGGTGACCCATACCGACTCGTACTGTACCATACTGTACCAGTCAGTGGAAACGAGCCATCTGAGGCAGGATTACAGATCACAAACTGAGATTCCACCAATCAACTGTTAGCAAAAAGACACACCTCTGGCACAATAAAGATACTCCCCCAGTTTTTCTTGCTCCAAATTAAAGGTCACTATATAGTAAAACCTGTTTTTAACAAGAATTATTTATTATAAATATTTTAGATTATTGATTACTATTATATCCATAATCCATTACACATACGCATTTTAGATTAATAACCTTTTTGTTAAATTATTTATAAATTTATAGATACACAGTTGCAAATTAAAGCTTTATTTTTTAATCAGGAGACAAAGTTATATAAAAGATTGCATATGAGTTTAGATTTTTGAGGCTCATATGTTGCAGCACAGGCTCATTGTGAATACATTCCCCCCGTGTACATTTCTGGAGAGTGCAAATTATGTAGCCATAAGTCCGTATGGCTGCATTTTATCTGTAAAACGAATGCTTTTGGGTGGTATGATGCCGCTGATGGCTTCTGTTCCTTTTCGTGCTACCTGCTGACCACTTATCTATATGTGGACAGATTTTCCACTGTTACCAGTTTGCCTAGTGGCTCGCCGCATACGTTTGCAGATTGGAGGCGGAGCAGAGTCGACTGCGATAACAGGCTTCAAGTCCAACGAAGAACAGTTCCAGAAAGCCAGTAAAACAAAAGCCAAAAAATTAAATAAACATGTAAATAACTGGGTGAGAACGTGGTAAGATCTCAAAATGTGGTAAAAAAAAACTGGCGGCCGCAGGACTTTTCTTTTTCTGGATTACCAACACTGTCATTTGGGTTAAGGGAATGGGGTAATCGAGTCAGTCGGTGCTTTGAAAACACTTTCGGTTGGGTTTAAGTAATGCGTATCCATAATGAGCCTGTGTTGATATTTTTCAAGTCTTTGGCTGTGATTTGTGCTGACTCTCTCACAAGAATTGAAGCACGTTGTATGTATGCTTCATGGCATGTGATTGGCTTTTGCTTTTGATGTCCTGCCTTCTACTAGTCAAGAGTCACGCCTGTTTCTCACCCCGCATCTGCATCGCGCGGCGGATCGACAACTGTTGCACAGATCAATATATTACTGTCTATTCTTTCTAGTTACCTATCTGTCTATATAAATATACCTTTCTTTAACTTTTCATCTGCACCAAGGCCCGCGGCAACTTCCTCCTAGCTGTTTCCTTAACCTACAAGTCTTTATTTTTCAAATTTTATAGATCATAAAGAATGTGCTACTCAAGCTCTATGAGGAGTGTCAATTATGTATTTTAAGATGCACTCGGTCAGAAGACAATGGCATGAGATATAATGATATATTGTTTTTGATCGTCAGCATGATGTAGGCTTATAGTTACAATAATATTTATACAATATGGTTATAATGATATTTATACATGACCAAACTCGTGTGCAACTTAAGCAAAACAAAACTAAATGTAAAAAAATTGTATTAGTAGTTCGGGCCCAAACAAATATTTGTTGCATTTTTTAATGGTTTAAGTTCATTTGACTGACTATGTACAATCTTTGTTTGACGTTATCTTGTTGAGTTAAACTTTTTTAAGTGTCTCTGACACATTGCTTTTATTATTTATCTTTATTTTGTTCATCAACATTAACTGTGTTCATCAGCAGGCAGTTTTTGTTATGTTCATTATTTAATATAGGCTCCCTCAAAACACACAGGCACACACAAGACAGACTTCCAGTGTGGATTATAATTTTATTATAATAATAAATTCAAAATTTAAAGTTTTTAATTTGTCTGTTTTAATTTTAAAGTTCTTATATGCCTGTGAAGCGACAGAGTTGGAAGATCACGTGAAGAGGACAACATGCCCCAGCAAGCAATTTTGTGTTTAATAGATGTCTAATAAACATCTAATTGTAGACAGTTTGGCTAAAACAAGGCTAAACTAGGGCTGTCAGTGAAAATCGAATGGACATCTAATAGACATATTAGACAGACTTTATATGCGTAGTCGTTCATTTCATTTCTGTTTATTTGATGACTAGTCTAGTTTTGGCCCATTCTTAGATCTCTATTAGATTTTCACTGACAGCCCGAATTTAGCCTTATTTTAGCCAAGACAACTATGTTTAGACATCTATTAGACATCTTTTAAAAACAAAAATGTGTGTAGTATGTTCAGGTTTTATTCATACTACACACACTCATAATATAATTCATACTACATAAAATATACTCCTTTGACTGTTGCAATACAGTATATGATTCAAACCAAATGTAGTACTATAAAGTATGCAATTTCAGACACAAACCAGTGGCCATAAACAAAAATAACCATAATCAGTGAAAAAACTAACCACAGTAGCAGAGCAGACTAGAAACAGGAATAAACATTGGCAAAACTTCTTCACTTTTTTCCAGTGGGCACCTTGAAGTAAAAGCAACATAAAAAAACATCAGAAACACAATTTTTGTCAAAATGTTCCAATTATCAGTTGACATCCACACATTGATAACCATGATTGATGTCCATAATGACAACACAAAACGTATTTACACTGGATTTTGTATCCATAAATTGCATATAACCTACCTTGATGTCAAAATGACACCAAATGGATGTCCATTTGGTGTCATTTTGACATCAAGGTAGGTTAACATTGGCATCAAAAAACAGTCATGTAATCAATTTTTGAAGTGTTTTTGACGCCGTCATTTTGATGTAATTTTAACATTAAGGGATGCAATTGACACCAGATCGATTTTTTGATGCGTTTTTGATGACATTTTGACATCAAGAAGCCTGCTGGATTATGTGGCAAAAAGAACAAATATACATTGTTTAAAATAGTAGACAAAAAGTACCAGCCCAGAAGGCACACAGCATCATAAGACATTAATAATAGGTTAGATTTAGGTCATGATGTCAGGTGACCAAAATTCAATGTTATTTTAACTTCCAATAACAACGTCAAATTATGTTGATATTTGGTTGATTTTAGGCTGCGTTGGAAAATGATCAAAATCCAACATCTGATAGATGTCATAGTGGTAACGTCCACACAACGTCAAGGTGTAACATGATTAGACGTTGATATTTGGTCGATTTTAGGTTGATTTTAGGTTGGACGTTGGACATTGACATTGAGATGTTGGGGTACAACATCAATGTGACGTCATGTTGACGTCCTGTGCCTGTAGGGAGGTTGACCTCCTACATTCAATAAGGTGTGAACAATGGAAAATGTATTATCTTATGATGTCAATGTAGAGGATTTGTAAAAGGAAGTGAAGTGACAACTGTTGCAAGGTGGTCACATGAAAATGACAACAAGATGGATGTAATACCTATAACATTCATTCATACTATACACATCCATACTTTAAAAATTTTTTTTGACAGGTGCAAAGTAGGTTACAAACCAAATATAGTACCTAATACATAGTATGCAATTTTCAAATTAATCTCAATGATCCATTGATTTACCATGAACACAAAGTAGAAATAGAAACAAAGAAAACAGGATTGGCAAAAGAAGGAAGTACAAACTAAAATTCCAAAGAACAGAAGCCAAATGTGACATGGACTTGTGATAAAGTACACAAATTCATACTATGCAGATCACACAGAATCATATATTTTTGGTGCAGCCATAAGGTTTGCAGAATAAGCTGACATGTACATTTACTTAAACTCAGTAGATTGATGGACAATCATCAAAATAAAGTCTAATAGTTTTCTAATGACTGGTGTCTGACATGTAGCAGCAAAAAAAGTTATTTATATATAAAAAATTGGGCCATCAAAATATAAATTCATGCATTTCCTTATTTACTTCTTCCCAAACTTGAATCTCCAATAATCCCATTTAAACCCGGACTTCACATATATCCACATAATACATTCCTTTCACTACTTCTAGGTTTTATATGCCCACATATGCCCACTTGAGTAGCAATAGAATCTTCCAGACCCGGCTCCATATGGCATGCAGCTGCAGATGACTGAACTGAGTGTCTATGAATTGTGGCTGTGCTCTTCAGAGAGGCGTCTGCTGTCTGTGGGAGGTCATGGTACACAGACATCCTCTGAGTTCCATGCTGAAGTACGAGGGGTGATCGGGGTCAAGGAGACCATAGCAGGTGGAGGCTCCACCACCTCCCTCTGTGAAGGAGACATGTGGATGATGCATGGTGGGCAGATACCATGTACAGCCCTTGGGTCATTTTTCAAGTGCGTTTCAATTGCGTGAAAGGCTGCAAATTTAAAATGCATTTTAAAAATTTGAATCACTTGACGGACTGTTTTCAACATCATTCTGTAAAACATTTAGGTTTATAACATTTGTTTATTATTTTGAAAGCTCAAAAGCTCCATTAATGCATTTATTTATGCAATAAAATGAGTATTATTATTGTTTTATATTTCAAATTAATTATTCTGTTAATTTCAATATTGAGTTTTTAGCAGCACTTCGCAACTCCTTAGTTATATTTTCATGAACCATTAGAAGGCACTCTGAACTGTAATACCATGAAGTATTCATTTTTAAGAGTTTAAAGTTTTGCAGTCGCTAGCAAGCATTTGTCCAACCTGTTGTTCAAAATATTAAACACAATTAGCACAGCATCAGTCTTTTGTGGCAATAGCATTCACACATTTCATGTCGTTTTCACCCAATCTGCAGTCAATGAACACATTTCCACAATGCTTACATTTTATTAACAGACAAGCTTTACCTCTCAACAAAATGATGGATTGTTTTTGTAGGATTTACGAATGTTAACACACAACATCCCACAATAGCAAAAATAATATTCCAAACCTTAGATACAGTATAAAACATCTGCTTCTGTAATGATATCAGTTCAAAAACAATATCAATATCAGAAATATATCTTAGCTGATAATAAACAAACAATTGAATAATTGACACACAGCTGATTTATGTTGGGTGAACTAGGCCAATCACAGTTAATTCCAGTCTGGCTTAGACTCTATTACATTTACACTTATACAGTAAAAGGAGTACTTTGAGGAGTGATGTTGATGAAAACATGTGGCGTAACCCTGAAGATCGCAGAGATTAGAAACAGTCATTTTGTGCTTTTTTTTTTAGATCCCCCTTTTTATCTGGGCTTTTTGCTGTGTTTTTTTTGTTGTTGTTGTTGTTGTTCAGAATGCTCTTGTGTGTTACCTGAATATTTGTTTACTGTAAGCAATACTGCAAAACTTTTTGCGTTCTATCATACCGTGTTTCTACTGTACCTACTGTAGTAAAGAGTAAAAGAGAAAACAACGTATTTGCTTTTTACTGGAATGCCTTTGAATGTGAACATTACTGTACATGTGGACATACAATTCCCGACCAAGAAATTTAGTGTCAGAACGGTGGATTGCTTGTTTTGTAGCAAATACCTGTAAAACTGAAACATAAAAGTCAATGCAGTGTAATGTCAACAATTGGCAGTATTTTGAAACCTGGTGTACTTTGATTGATTACATGTACCTTGAGAAGTGAAAACAAGTGTTATTCTTTAACAGAATCATTTCATTTTGAGTCAGATTTCCAGTGTTTTGCTAAAGTTAATGTGTGCAAAGAAAGATGTGCTCTATTTTGAAATGAAGAGTTAGTATATATTTAACTAAATGTATTTTTGAGAAAAAAATTATCCATTTGGCCAGTTGTGTTTTGTAGGTGTGCGTCGGTGTTAAGAGTTTAGAAAAAGTATCTGAAGGATGGGTTAGCGCTTGTTAGCGGTTGAAAAAAACTGTAATTATCCTGTGATGGTAAACCCAATCTGCAGCAGTCAATGCAGCAGTTCTTAGTTTCATAATTAATTTCCATTAGCACCTATTTTTTATTAATCTTTAAATCTTTAAATCAAATATACAGTACTGTGCCAAAGTCTTAGGCCCCTAGTAGTTTCACCAAAAAAAAGTTTTAAAGTCGGTTTTTTCTAGATTTTTCTGTAGCAGGTCAGTTTGAAATATTCATTTACATTTCCAAACATTATTTTTGTCAATAATTGTAATTCTACAGTAAGATTATTGTTTGCACAGGTGCCTGACAACAGCCAGTGCTCCACACAGAGATCTGATCTGATCATCATCCAGTGTGTCTTGAATAATATGAAGAAACAGAACAAACTGTGACAAACTAAATCCAGAAGAACTTTGGCTACACCTCTAAGATGCTTCAAAAAATTGTTGAAAATACCAATGGCCTAAGACTGTGTGTGTGTGTATGTGTGTGTGTGTGTGTGTGTGTGTGTGTGTGTGTGTGTGTGTGTGTGTGTGTGTGTGTGTGTGTGTGTGTGTGTGTGTGTGTGTGTGTGCGTGCGTGGAGTGGAGTGGTTTGCAATAAATGACTGATTTAATACAAGAGTATCTTTGTTAGGGCTACATGATATTGGAAAAGTGTGACATTGTGGTATTTTGTTATTCTGCGATATATATCTTGCGAAATGAATGCAATTCTATCAGATGACCTGAATATCTCTTTTTGGAAAGAATTTTTTATTTTAGATTGGTTAGGATGATTCTGTAGAGAAGTGCATCTAGATAAAATAAAAATAATCAACGATCTACAAGCATAGATAAATACAATAAAGAAAAAGATACAAATTAAATAAGCATTGTTTTATTGTTTTCAAAGTAGTCTAAGAGCATTCAGGTACAGTAATTTAAAATGTAAAATAATACTACTTAGTCTTCGTTTTATGAGTAATTCAATGGGATGGGTTGTGACGGCCCTGCTGTAATGTGACTATTGCGAATGATCACATTGCAATATTGATGCTGAGGTGTTATATTGTACAACACTAATCTTTGTATGCCTGCCCCTATAGTACACTCTTAAATATCAAGCAATCTAGTTAGAGTATATGTCAGCATGCATCTCGGAAGACAAGAAGTGTAGACATTGTTACAGTCACCAGCGATGGACTACAAATCCTGTCATGCACCTCACACACACTTGTTTGGGGTTTCGCTGATGACACCAACAGACATACAGCTGAAGTTCATCACTGACTCATTGTCTGGACTATAAAGACACCCTTCATTTCCACACACACATTGCTGAGTCTTGTTTGGTTTACACCCTGTAACATTTCGAAGCAGTCTACTGTCTTGCCTTGTCCTGTTTTCTGACCCTCACCTTGTTATTTGTTTTATGTTGTTTGCTGCCTGAGTTGAACTCTTTGGCTGTGTCTCTGACTACTCTTTTGGATAGCGTGCTCCTGCTTTGCTCCTGTGTTGACCATTGCCACCCGTAAATCCACTAGAGGTCGCTGTCGACTAAATGACTAATTGACTGACTAAAACCGACCGATCCCCTCACCCACCCCCTTCACTAAATCCAACCAACAGTATTTTTAAAAGCCTCAGTTGACCCGAGAAAATGAACAGCGTCACACCGCCCCATAGCTAGCGTCTTTAGAGACGAAATGCAGCCATACGTAGCTCTGGCTACATAATTCTTAGTCTCCAGAAATGTATTTAGGGTTACATTTTTAGGCTGTGTTGTTTATATCACAAGATTAATGTAAACACAGCTCACTATTACTCTTAGAATTGACTTAAATCTTCCCTTACTTTATTAACAACCTTTTTAAGTTCAAGTGATATTTCTATGGAATTGGAGGCAAGCAGAGCACAGCTGTTTGTAAAGCCTAGAGCTTCATCTACTGTTAAAAAATCTAAGCTCAGAACTGATTCAAATGAGAAAAACCTTTTGAACTTTCTGAATTTATGAAGAATCAATTTCTCTGAAGACTTTTTTTTCTTGCAAATCATTGGCATTTAGCATGCTATCACATATTGATTTTTTTCACTCCAAAATATATCATAACAAATGACACCAGATTAGTTTAAAACTATCATATTGATAGTAACACCTAAACACATACATTTTAATTTCACAAGGACATTAAATGTGTTCTTGCTTAAAAAATGTTCCTTGTTAATTAAATTTTTAATATTATTATAAGATATACAGTTATTCAACATAACAAAATTATTCAACATAGGCTCATGCTGTAAACGTAGCCCTATGTACATTTCTGGATATCACATATTATGTAGCCAGGTAATTATATTATATTATAAACTAACACTAAGGGGCGGTATGATATCGTTCCTTTCCGTGCTGACCGCTTACCCGCCTTGTGAACGTTTTTTTCTGCTGTTACCAGTTTGTCCAGTGGCTTGCAGCATACGTTGGCGGACCTGTAACGTGATGCGTCTGGGAAAGAATGGTTCCAGAAAGCAGATAAGACAAAAACTAAAGCCAAATTTAAATATCCAAAAAAATATCTAGTGAATTTTTACGTACTGTCATCATAGCAACGATAAAGGAACTTCAACTGTATATACATATTTGGTTAGCCAATGGCAGACAGGGGCAGTGTTTGGGAAATTACACACTTAACACCCATTAAATGCTAGTCAATTAGCTAGTCATGTCTTAATTCTCTTTGGCTCACCTTGAGTTGAGCACATGACCTCATAGAATAAACGTATTCATGTAAGCGTATGGCTGAGGGCTGATGGATGTGTGCATGGAGACACTGCAGGAGATGTGATCTCCCACCAGATGTGTCCAAGCCGAAGGGAGAAGCTCCACACAGCCTGTCAGAAGCAGACTGCTTTAAGACGAGACACAGGTGTTTGCCCCCAGAAAGCCAAGAGAAATAAAGTGTCAGGAAGATAGTCAGACACAAAAAGCATGGTGGGGGAAAGTGTCCTATTGCCAGATGATACCTTGATTTGTACTCATTTATTCAGTAATTATAGGATGTGTGATGCTAATTCAGGCTGTTAAACACATTGACTAACTGACACAAGCAAGAGTTTTAGTGATATTTGATTTAAAATTAGGCTATGCCTATTTCCATACGATATACTGGGTGAAAACTGTATTTAAGCTGAGTAGTATTTCTGAACTCATGGTATTCATATAACAGTAGGCAAGGTATCCTACCCCTGATCTAATATTACATGAATCCCTGGGAAAGGGACACACTCTACATATTCATACTATACAGAATCTACAAAGTAAGTTTTGAACCATTGTAGTACCTATTACTGTAAAGCAATATACAATTTTTGACTTAGCGTATAGCAAACAAGTTATTAAACAAGACACAGGTGAACATAATGAGTAACCATAAAAACAAACTAGAAACAGAAACAAATTAAATAGACAAGGAAGTAAAAATTAAAATTCCCAAGGAACGAAACCAAATGTGATACAGGCTCTAAAGGTGCATTTTTGCTTTACCCTATACTCAGCAAAACGTATGTACCCAGCATACGCTGGTCAATTGGTGCTTTTTAAAACACTGTCAGTTGGATTTAAGGATAGGTGGGGAAATTGGTCGGTTGGTCAGTCAGTGGACAACTCTGGTGGATTTACGTGAGAAGAGCAGACACAAATAGCAATCGCGAGAAAAATCTGAGATCTCAAAAAGCGTACACAGCAGCCTCTGGTGAATTCACAAAAACAAAAACTACAAAAAAGGTACCTACTAGGACATATTTGGTGCTCTGCAGAAATGTATATAGGGCTACATTTTCAGGATGAGCCTGGGTTGTCAAAAACTGTCTGAAGTGTGCATCTGATGGGCATTTTACTTTCCCATTAGGCTTTGGGAGAGAATTTTTACATGGAAGTTTTTAATAATGCAGTTGATTCTGGAAGGTCATGTGATAATGACAGCATGGGAGATGTAGTAGGTCCAAAATTAACTCTAACTACACATGTACTACAGAGAGCATGTTATCTGATTATTGTGAAGTAAGCTTCAAACCTTTAAACTAAAATGTAAGTCTGCGATTTTGAATCTAGCATGAACATAATCAGTGAAACAATGATTAACCTTTAAAAACTAAAACAGTAACACATAAAACAAAGAAGGATGTACGAGCTAAAAGTCAAAATAAAAGAAACCAAATGTGGCATATGATCCATGTGAAACAGCAAAATCTTTTACTATGTAAAAGCTGTGTGTTGTGTGACAAAAGAAGTATGTCTGGAATATATTCTGATTTGTGCATCTGATAGATTCTTTAAACTTTACTATGCCATGAGGCCATGGTAAAGCATTACTGAATGGAAGCTGAGGGATACTATATAGAGCATACTTTTAAATGATTTCAAAGTCATTTTAAGTGAAATTCACATTTAGTGTAAATGATAAGTAATTAAACAAGACACAGGTGACCATTATCAGTGAAAAAATGAGTAACCAAAAAAGCTAACAGAAAACAAGAACAAAGAAAATGTAATATACAACGTAGTACATACTACAATATCAGAGAACCGAATTCATTCATTCATTCATTCATTCATTCATTCATTCATTCGTTTTCCTTATGCTTAGTCTGTATTTCAGAGGTCAGCACAGCGGAATAAACTGCCAACTATTCCGGCATATGCATAAACACCCATACACACTCGTTCACATGGTAAAATTTGAAAACGTGGTAAAAGTCAGGCAATGGGTTTTCTTTTTCATTCTCACCCTGTTATTTACTTGTTTATTGGACTTTTTGGCTTATGTTTTTGTCTTACCTGCTTTCTGGAACCGTTCTTCGCTAACTGGACAAACTGGTAACAGCGGAAAAGCCGTCCACACAGAGGTAAGCGGTCAGCTGGTAAGCGCGAAAGAAAATGGCGTCATACCACCTCGTATCATTCGTTTTAAAGACGAAATACAGCCATACATACTTCTGGCTACATAATTCGTGATCTCCAAAAAAATATATAGGGTTACGTTTTCAGACGAACCTATGTTGAAAAACTGTGTGTTGTGTGGCAAAAGAAGTATAAATAAGTAAGTCTGGAACACAGTCTGATGTGTGCCTCTGACAGATAATTTACACTTTACTATTCCATGTGGCCATAGTAAAGGATGACTGAATGAAAGTGAAGCTGTGGGATACTACATAGAGCATACTTTTTAATGATTTCAAAGTCATTTTAGCCAAATTTATACTTTCTATATAGTGCAAAAATGCCGATTTAGTGTAAATGATAAATGATTAAACAAGAGACAGGCGAGCATAATCAGTGAAACAATGAAACAGTGAAACAATGAGTAACCATAATAAAACAAACAGAAAATGGGAACAAACTAAATATACAAGGAAGTATAAACTAAAATATCAGAGAACCAAACTCAAATAAGTCCATTAAAATTGCATAAATGTGAAATAACAAGGATGTTCAAATTCACAGTACTGAATGACCTACTACTTCTGGCAGAATGTGCATATGATGGACTTGCTTTAAACTTGGCCAAAGTCTCCATCACTATGATTTTATTTTCATGACACTTTTGATCGATAGACCTTTGGCTTTTGATGAATTACCACTCACGTTTCTTGAAGTGCGGTTATGAATCAAGTGTCGCTTTCTTCTTCCCTACAAAACACCAATCATACACTAATATACTCAAGCAAATTCAACCTTTTGAACAGGCATAATACTTTGCCCCAGGAAGCATTGTAACTGCTTTTCATCGCATTTTTGGAAGAATGCATTAACATTTTCTTCCCGGTTGCACACACAGAGCCCTGCCAATTATATTACAAGAGATGAGATAAGTAATAACATATCTAAGTCCTCTGCTACTCATACAATGCTTTTTCACAAAGGTAATTGCTTTATTTTCATGCAAAACACCCGTGTGGCCTGCATGTTATTTTCATCAAGTTGCATCTTTGTCTGTAGGGCACGAGCAAAGCAGGACTGAGAGTAATTTTGAGCTCCTACTTTGCAGTTAACACTAAAATGCATTAAAGCAATAAAAATGATGTGAAGGTCCATATTTCCTCAGGCTGTGTTGTTGCGTGTCTGGACCCATTTGTCTCTTGGTCAGATCCATTAGTTTGGCTGTGCAACGCTCAACACGGCCAGCATCTTCAAATATTTCTGTACAACGCGTGATGTGTAAAGGCATCATAACCAGCACCATGAAAACAAGCTTAAAAATATTGTCTAGACTGTTTCCTTTGATTACATGCAATGAAGCCATGTCTTGTAAGTGAGGTCAAGAGTCGGGAACTGCCAGAGAAATACTGCTGTTTGTTGGAGCTTAATGTCTGATATGAGCCTGCCAGATAAAGCTGTCAGAAATCACTTTAGTCTTACACGTTGAAATTTCAATTCTGCATATATCCGAGCGGATCAGAAAGATCATTCCTCACAACATCTCTGATATTAGCATCACCAGCGAGGCCTGTTGACAGTCCATCATTAGGTCTGTCATGGCATCCGTCCTGAATGGAAATTCGGTTGCTAATATTATTCAGTGTCTGCTCAAGAAAATGAACTTTCATCGCTTTGTGCACGTTTTAACAACCTCACAAAGAGCATGGCATGTAATTTTATTATAATCAGAAGTGTGCATAAAAAAAGTGCTCTCAAGAATGACAACGTGCATGAGTGCAAAGAGCAGATTCATTGAGCTGTTACATTTCTCTGTGAGTGCCGGTGCAGTTCACAGGATCATCCTGAAACAAAGATTAATATCACTGCACTCTCCAAGATATTATATATTTAGCATAAGGATGTGATTATGGCTGTCAATGTTTATTTTGTTATAATAAGCAGGGTAATGCACTGTCAATTGATCATTATATGGCTACACTAATTCAAAATAATATATTTTTTATTGGCATTGATGATTCTACAAAGGACCTGTACCATCCATTGAAACTTTTCATTGCACAAAAGAGTCTTTAAATTATTTATACACTAAGTAAAACTGGTTCTTTCAACAACTTTTAGGAGAAAGGTTCTTTAGGCAACCAAAAATGGCTCTTCTATGGTATCACATAGAAAACAACCTCATTCTGAAACCACCCTCCCCCTTCCCTCAACCCAACCAATGGTCGATTGACCTGCCTACCCCTTCCCTAAACCCAACCACAGTATTTTCAAAAGCAATCCAGAAAAAGAAAAGCCCTTACGGCAGCCTGACTTTTACAAAATTTTCAGATTTTACCACATTCTCTTTGCCTTACCTGCTTTCTGGAACTGTTCTTCACTGGACTCGAACCCTACTGTCGCGGTCAACTCCGCTCTGCATCTCACGCTCGCCGACATATGTGTCGAGCTACCAGACAAATTAGTAACAGCGGGAAAGCCGTCCACATGGAGGTAAGTGGTCAGCTGGTAAGAAAGAAAAGGAACGGCTTTATACCGCCCTGTAGCTTTCCTTTTAAAGACGAAGATGCAGCTTGTGTAGCTCTGGCTACATAATTCATAAAAATCTCCAGAAATGTATATAAGGCTACATTTTCAGAATGAGCTTATGTTGAAATAAGTAGCTGGACAAAATGCTCATTTGACTTGTTGATTTTGCTTGCATATTCTGAAGACTATAGTAGTAGTTTATAGAAGCAGTTTATTAAAAATTGAAGTGTGACAAGAACGGAAATTACATACCAAATTTTAAATGGTAAATTTAAACCACACCAAATAAAAAATTAAGTATTAGTAAGACAAACTATTGATTTGAGTCATTATTTAAATATTTTGCTTTATATTGCAAAGACAGCTTGATCTCGTACATATTTAATGTTTTGTCAGTTTAGCTAATTCATACAAGTTCAGTCATTTGAAAGTGTATGATTTTAAAAAGAAAAACCCCACCCAACCCAACCCTAAACCCAACTGTCATTGGGGGATGACCAAATCTACTAAATTGTATGAATAAAATCATACAAATTGATACAAATTAGCCCCTAAACAAAAAACGTTTCGAATTGCTGTGAGATTGTGTTGTGCGAAGACTAAGTAGTTTATTAAAACCTAAAGTTGCAGCAAGAATTGAAATAATACACCAAAGTTTAGGGTAGTTTACTACAAGTGATAGTTTAGCCACAAAAGGGCACTAGTGGAATGAAATGAGTAAGCGGGTCTGCGATATGCTGTAATGCTACATTTAATGCAGTCGCACTACAATATGGCGCCATGACTCAAAAACATTCGGATGTCTGTCAATTTTGTCACAATTGTGAATTAACGCAGTTTACAGTCTGACCAAAATATATTGTCATTTGCTAATCAAAAATCTTGTATCTAATTTTATGCCATTTCAGATGTTCCAGGTAGCCATTAGTAAACCATTCATTGTTACTCAGTTGATTACAGTATATTTTTTGTAAATTGCATGTTCACACAATTTGTGAAATGCAGTGGTTTAAAGGAA
Source organism: Danio aesculapii (assembly GCF_903798145.1). Taxonomy (NCBI): domain Eukaryota; kingdom Metazoa; phylum Chordata; class Actinopteri; order Cypriniformes; family Danionidae; genus Danio; species Danio aesculapii. The sequence goes on along the minus strand of NC_079447.1, from coordinate 38,802,206 downwards.
AGTATTTAAAAAGAGTATTTTTATCAGGAACTGTGCTTTACTAAGTAGTTTAAAAAAAATTAAGTTTAATAAAATTTTACGTTCAATTTTACAATTTTTCCAGTCCAATCAAATCATGCTTAGAAAAACTGCTTCAGACCGAAGGACCTCAAGACACACACTATAAATGCAGCAAACAGGTACAGTGTTGAAGCATTAAGTGTCCAAGAAGATGCAATGGTTACACGCAAATGACCGAGAAACTGTTTAGACTGCAAGTCACTGATGAGAGGATGAAGGTGCCTTTACTGTGTAATGGCTGAAATCCCCAAATGACCTAAAACAATAAATAAATGCACAACAGAATGGTACGTTTTCAATTTATTAATGCTGCATGAGCTTGGTTTGCAGCACAACTTGCTGCACACTCTTAGTTTGTTAGTCAGGGATCAGAGTTCACAACCTAAGTGTTAACATCATCACAGCTATATTTTGCCCTTTAGCTTACACAGATTTTGCTCATGTAAACACATCAACCTGCTATTTGTTCCCTTGTTATAATGTGTTTTCACATTAAATTAATCTGACATTTTAAATTAGAGTCCATGAATGGGAAGTCATTTAACTTTCATTTAACAAAATGGCACTGATGTAAGCTACACTTTTAATTTGGAAGGTAGGGGAATTATTGTCACAGCAAAATACTCAATACTCTTATGTATTTCTGGAAGGGCTACTTTTACTCATACTTTGAGTAGTGTTTAGAACAGATGCTTTTATTCTACTTGCACTGTGTGTTTTGAAAAATAACTTTTTGCACTACTGGTGAAATTACTGGTGAACTACAGTGCATCTAGAAAGTATTCATAGCGCTTCACTTTTTCCACGTTTTTTTATGTAACAGCCTTATTCCAAAATGGATTAAATTCAGTTATTTCCTCAAAATTCTACACACAATACCCCATAATGACAATGTGAAAAAAGATTTTTTTAAATTGTTGCAAATTTATTCAAAATAAAAAAAAACAGAAAAATCACATGTACATAAATATTCACAACCTTTGCTCAATAATTGTTGATGGACCTTTTTACAGCCTCAACCCGCTTTTTAAATATGATGCCACAAGCTTGACACACCTGTCTTTGGGAATTTTTGCCCATTCCTCTTTGCAGTACCTCTCAAGCTCTATCAGGCTGGATGGGAAGCGACGGTGTACAGCCATTTTCAGATCTCTCCAGAGATGTTCAATAGGATTTAGGTCTGGGCTCTGGCTGGGCCACCCAAGGACATTCACCGAGTTGTTGTGAAGCCACTTCATTGATATTTTGGCAGTGTGGTTTGGGTCATTGTCCTGCTGGAAGATGAACCGTCACCCTGTGATGCTTCCACCACCATGCTTCACTGTAGGGATGGTATAAGCCTGGTGATGAGCAGTGCCTGGTTTTCTCCAAACGTAATGCCTGGCATTCACTCCAAAGAGTTCAATTTTAGTCTCATCAGACCAGAGAATTTTGTCCTTCAGATGCCTTTTTTAGCAAATTATAGGCAGGGAGTGGGTTCCGTCTGGCCACTCTACCATACAGGCCTGATTGGTGGATTGCTGCACAGATGGTTGTCCTTCTGTAAGATTTTCTTCTCTCCACAGAAGAATGCTGGAGCTCAGATAGAGTGACCATCGGGTTATTGATCACCTCTCTGACTAAGGCCCTTCTGCCCCGATCACTCAGCTTAGATGGCCGGCCAGCTCTAATAGGAGTCTTGGTGGTTCCAAACATCTTCCACTTACGGATGATGGAGGCCACTGTGCTCACTGGAACTTTCAGAGCAGCAGAAATTTTTCTATAACCTTCCCCAGCCTTGTGCCTTGCGACAATCCTGTCTCAGAGGTCTACAGGCAATTCCGTTGTCTTCATGCTTGGTTTGTGCTTTGGCATGTACTTTGACAAGCACCCTTGGACCTTATATAGACAGGTGTATGCCTTTTCAAATCATGCTCAATCAATCAAATTAACCACAGGTGAACTCCAATTAAGCTGCTGAAACATCTCAAGAAGGATCAGTGGAAACAGAATGTACCTGAGCTCAATTTAGAGCTTCACGGCAAAAGCTGAGAATACTTATGTTCATGTGATTTTTCAGGTTTTTTATTTTTAATAAATTTTCAACAATTTAAAAAAATATTTTTTACATTGTCATTATGGGGTATTGTGTGTAGAATTTAGAGGAAATAAATGAATTCAATCCATTTTGGAATAAGGCTGCAACAAAAAAATGTGGAAAAATTGTAGTGCTATGAATACTTCCGGATGCAGTGTACATAACCCAGCTCCATCCTGTAACTATTGGATGTTACCATCTTGGAAATTAAATATAAATGATTTGCCTGCACCAAGTTGGATGTCTGAATATTTTAAACTTGAAAAAATTGTTGGTTTTGAATTCAAAGGACTATTTCTCTCAGTGAATGTTCCTGTAGACTTGTTCAACACCTGACTATCTCAGAAGTTTATGCTAAAACGGTGGAGATTTACATTTGCACAACAGCAAAACAACATGTTATCAACATTACTGTTGGACAAATAAATTGAAATGATTCCTTTCCCTCAAACATGACATTTGGGCAATATTCTTGACCTTAAATAACTATGTGACCTTGCAGAAGGTTGCGCAAGCAAAACAAAGACATGGAGACACAGATGATTGCATGGTCTTACAACCACAAGCTCATCTCAAAAATCTCTTCAGCTGTTTATCATCGCCAGGCATCCGAGCCATCACTGGGCTCTTAACGAAAAAACCCATTAAGTATTCTCAGAGAACAGTCTCATTTCCATAAAATATTCTTTGTCAAAACCCCAAAATGTGCAAATGAAACAGGCATTGAGATATGATAGCAGAGCCCTGAGAGCTGCCGTAAATGACCTCAATTAGACACTTAAAGCACAAGAAGGTGCCTCGCATCGCAGGCCCTTTGAATGACAAGCCGTCATGCAGGCCATTTTTCTTTGGGCCTATCTCACCTTGATGAGCACTTTGAATTTGTAAATCAATGAGGGAGAGAGAGAGAGAGAGAGCGTGTATAAGCGCTGAGCGATACTAGGAGCCTGCCGTGTTCAATGAGTGAATTGTTTGCCTGGGTCTCCATTACCACTCTCTCTGGGAGCCGCGGCCGGGATTAATCTGTCAAAAGGGGACGATTTAGCATTGATGAATATGACATGTGACCATTGATGATGTTGATTTTATCTCTGGAGATTAGCAAGATTTACTTCAGATGGGTAATAACGTCATTTGCTTGATGCAGTGGATCTGTTTATGAGCTGATTAAATCGCCGAGCTCCTGCTTCATTTCATGCTATTTGGTTTATGGCTTCATTACTGCAATCACAAAAGCTGTGGTCATTTCCACCTCCTGTGTAAACATAAATCTCTCTTGAAGATAGCTGCTATGTGTGGTGGCAGAGCACCTTTTGGTAAAGACTTTTGCATAAAAAGCAAAAAACAGTTTGTACTTTACAAGGTTAAAGTTGTTTTTAAACATTATGTAAAAGCCTGTTCGAACAATAACGGCTCTCTCATGTGAAAGATTGTAACGATAATGGTTCTTATCACAGCTAAAAAGGATTTTGTAACAATCCCGTAATCCCATAAATCAAGTCATTCTCGTGAGAGAGAGGCATAATTGTCTCTGACTTGTGTCTCGAAGTTTAGCATTTGCGTGGCACTCGCATATTGACACAGCTGTTGCTCAAAGCATAGGATTGCCATGTCAGACTACAGCATGTCTGTTTATTTTATCACACGCCTAGTAATTACATTGGTGTCAGTAGTAATTTCGTGCTATTTAATAAAAGACTGAGGTGCAAATCCGTGGTGCCAATCCAGGTGTCTTCTGAAGTCCAGCTTTCAGTGGTAGGTGGGTTTATAGCAGCTCCGTAAAAGGGTAGATTGAGAGCGGGAAGGCCTTGTGTGTCAGCATACTTTGGCACAGCCTCCTCAGCATGGTCCATAAATCAGCCATGCATCTCTACCAGTGCAATTAGTTTTTTAGCACCTCTGGCATGAGACCTGAGGTGTGGCTATGCACTGTACACATGATAATTATTAACCATGTTCTGTTGAGATTCAGTTTGCTTCTTTTTTTTTCATTAGGAGTCATGAAGTCATGGATGTTGGATGAAAAAATTTTTGTACTTTTAAAAGTAACCTACTTTATGTCCTTCAAATTATTAATTATTTCACTGACCCTATTTGAAAACATTAATTAGCTATATTAGTTAACAAGAACTGCTGAAAACACTTTAGAAATCTTAGTCTTCATTTCAACATTTGCTATTTTTTTAACTAAGTTGTAACATTTACAAATAAAGGTCTATTAATGTTTGGACATGTATTTACTATCATAATCTTGAAGTGAAAATTATTAACCCCCCTGAATTATTAGTCGCCCTGTTTATTTTTTCCCCCAATTTTTGTTTAACGAAGAGAAGATTTTCTTGACACATTTCTAAACATAATAGTTTTACTAACTCATCTCTAATAACTGATTTATTTTATCTTTGCCATGATAAGAGTAAATAATATTTTATAAGATATTTTTCAAGACGCTTCTATACAGCTTAAAGGCTTAACTAGGTTAATTAGGTTAACTAGGCAGGTTAGGGTAATTAGGCAATTTATTGTTTAATGATGGTTTGTTCTGTAGACTATCAAAAAAATTATAGCTTAATGGGGCTAATAATTTTGACCTTAAAATGGTTTTTAAAAAATTAAAAACTGCTTTTATTCTAGCCAAAGTAAAAACAAATAAGACTTTCTCCAGAAGAAAAAAAATATTATCAGATATACTGTGAAAATGTCCTTGCTCTGTTAAACATCATTTGACAAATATTTTAAAAAGAAAAAAAAATTCAAAGGGGTTTATTAAGTCTGATTTCAACTGTAAGTATGAACAATCCTGTTCAGCCTTTATTAGTAATCATAGCTCAACACTTATTAATGCATTATTAAATTCCAAAGCTGTGCTTGTTAACATTAGCTAATGCACTGTAAGTTAACAAGAACTTACAATAAACAACTTTATTTTCATTAACTAACATTAACAAAGATGAATAAATACTCATGAGATGAGTGCATTGCTGCTTGCTTGTTATGTTAGTAAATACATTAAAATGTTAACTAATAAAACGTTATTTTAAAGTCTTACCAAATTATTTAAGGAACCTGAATTAACATAACATTATTAATGTAATGATAATGAATACTGAATGTTTATTGCACATTGTTAGTGCAATAATTAATTTCTGAAGCTTTCATTTGTTAACATTAGTTACCTACATTAGTTAATGTGAAAATACCTTAAACATTTTTTACCTTAGTTGACATTAATTTCAGATAAAAAAAACTTTTTATGTTAATGATGTATTATTAAAAATCATTAAATTGAACTGTACTAACAACAAATAATGTTTTATTAAGTATTGTTAACAAAGATTAATTCTTACAGTAGAATTGAGTAAGGTTGTTAACTAATGAACGTTGGTGCTGTGTTCCCAATATATTAAAATTACAATACATTTTCTAATAAAAATAATTAATTTTCCTGTTTACACCACAGAAAATTGTAGGCAGAATTTTTTTTTGTACTTTTGCATATCTTGTGGGTATAATGTTATATATATATATATATATATATATATATATATATATATATATATATATATATATATATATATATATATATATATATATATGGGATGTTTGAGCCTCCATACACAAATAATTAAAAATAAATTGTGCCTTTGTCATACATGTTTAGTAATAAAAGAAAATGATGCATAATTGTATGCAATAAATCTAATCCTAGATCCAAGTTCATATTTTTAATCAATACCACTCAGTACTTAAATATAAAATAATTACAATGTAACAAGGGCATCTTAAAATAATTAGGGTAACACTTTATATAAAGTCTAATTTATTAAGTCGATACATTAGTTAACATGCACTAATTACAAGCAATGTATAATTTTACAGAATTTATCATCTTTTACATACATTTTTGTAATATTTATTCAATAAAAACGATTTGGCTAATTAATGCCAGTATATAAAAAAAATAATTATTATTGCTTGTTGATTCTTGTTTTTGTTGACAAACACATATCTTCTAATTTACATAATCTGCACAATCTATTAATTATTGCAGAAATTAACATAAAGGTTATTAATTGCTGTGTAAATTTTTTGTTCGTTTCTACCAAATTTACATACAATAATAAACCTAACATACAAGTGTAGTCTATATTAGTGTTTAATATACACTATACCTAAAAAACATTCACCGTTCAGTATGTTTTTGAGCAAGCAAAAGGGCCTTAGGGTCTCAAAGACCCCTCAGAACACGAAGGTTAACACTTTCAATTTGATAAAAGTCACGCGGCTTGTTGTTGTGTTGATCTATGAAATGTTTCCCCGCAGAAACGAGACTGTGGACTTCAATTCATCTTCAATAACAAGCCGTTGTTGTCACAGGTTAATCTGGCATTCCGATCGTCCTCTTTTTTCCAGATTGCGGTCGCCTGGCACTTTACGCGAGAGCACCGTGGAAGGTATTCACTTTATTTATCACCCTTATAAACATGCTCATTGCAGGGCTGATCAGTGGCGTAAGTCATGCTTTACTAGCAGCAGTGGAGTTCTGTTCCTCTTTATACTCCTCAAGCCACAGTGAACGGCAGTGGAAGAAGGCGAGCAGTTTAATTTATGCACACATGTGCCTGCTCGCTCCTCTGATGACAGGCCCGGGAGGAGGGGCACATGATGAATGGCTTTCCATCGGGGACCTCCTCACAGCCACCATGATGTGGGTAAAAATGGAAATTGCTCTCTTTCACCGTCATTACATCAGTTTAAAGCTTGTGTGGGCCTCCAGAACACCGCCTAGTTGCTCCGCGCATATGACATTTCTGGGCGGGTGAAGTTTTCCATCTTTAATGAACTGCTTTAGGAGTGTAAATACAATCATTAATTAATCTGGTGTCATTGGGTGTTGCATTAGTTCATAAAACACGCAGTTCATTAATTTAGATATAATTTAACGTTTATGTGTGGGGTTCATTGTAAAATATTATTAAATAAATTCATAAATAGATAATTGTTTTTAAAAACTGTATACATAATAAATGAAATATTTATTAGAAATGTAATCTTGTTCCACCTGTGACAAAAACATTGACTACGTGTAGTTTGTTTCGCGTAACGCATCAACGAGAGGACATTTACGCATTTGTACTTTGGATAACGCAGTACAACTATTAAATTATAGAGGGGTAATGCAATTTAATTTATATTTAGACATGTAGGTAAGTATATTTATTACCTGCGTGTTTTAAGTGTGCCATTAGGCAAATAAATATAAGCAAAATGAAAGCAATATTACAAGAAGAAATAACCACGACTTTAAAAACACGCAAACAAATCACAAGTTGCTTTTTTTCTGCGCCTTCGTTTTTTTTCCTGGGAGTTGTTTTATTGTTGCATTATTAATATATAGAGCATTCGATAAAGTTTAAGCGAGTTTTTCTCTCTCTCTCTCTTTGGTTGCACTGTTTTTAAACTAATTAAATTCGTGCATATAAATTATAGTTCCAGAAATCATTTTCAGTTTAGATGTAAAAACACAAGCGGAATTGTTCAGAATAATTTGATAAATGGGTCTATATAAAAGCATAAATCCCGTTTTTTTCTTCCTTCTTCTGAAAACCGTATTTAATGACGGAGTTACAAGTCTAGTCTAATGGCAATGTGTGTTTGCTCGCTAAATAAAAATATTGCTGCCAGTTTTAGGCTACTCGGATATTTGACAAATAGTGTATACTTGCACCTTCACGTTTAACCAAAAAATATGGAGAAGCTGATAATGAAAAAAACATTATTTTCACATAAAACTGTTTTAAAACCGATACCAGGTAATTAATAAGACATGCATTGAAATTCAGCTGAAAACGTATAAGTTATCAGTATAAAAAAAAAACAGCCAATCTCCAAAAATACTCATATGAGCAACACACTCGCAGTGTAAGTTTCAGCATTTCTCAAACATTGTCCACAATAACCCATTGACGAGCCAGCAAGAGAGCCTGGCATTACAAAATATATTCTTGTTCAACAAAACCACAAGAACTGTGCGTTATAGTTCAACAGAACCGTTTATATTCTGAATTCAACATAAATATTCGTTATACGATGATATGATAGACTTACAACATGAAAGTGTATATGAAATTTCATAAGAAAACGAATTCCGGCTTCTGTCATTCACAAAAAAGTTGTGCTGAAAGCAATTTGGTCCTTCTCAAATATGAAAAAAGAACCTCCCACTTATTATTTTAACGCTGTTCCGTTAGAAGAAACAAAGTGGCAATTCAAACATTTATTTTTTTGCTTTCAGATAGAAGCTATTTATTTATTTACTTCAATGCACACGTAATCAGACGATCCTGAAATTATTTGAAACGTGTTTTGGCGTCATTGCTTAAAATCGTCATATCAAACTTTCAACGGATTGTATGCTTGATCAGCTATTAGAATAATAATAAAAATAAAAAATCTCTCAGATAACGAGGAATGCACTCATACTCAAATTGAACTCTTATTCGCAGTGAAATCGTTTAACAGAAGCGTAAAACCTGTAAAACTAAATCAAAGTAAAAAAATGCCGCAACCATGTATGCAAATGACACGATTTGCATTTGCTTAAATGACAGATTTTAGTTAGGTGATATTTAGTTAATGAAAACTGAAGACAGAAATATGGAACAGAATTGTTTCTTATTTTTCCAGAATACATACAAAAAATACCAATTCTCTCTCCGTGGTGTACACCTGAAAAATAACGGCAATTTTAAATCGTGTGGACAATTTGGGATTTAAGAAACAAACATGCATGTAAATTATCATCTTTTTTTCAATGAGACATTAAATAATAACGAACAATACAATCATAGCAATTCCAAATCAACATCCAACTGAAGACCCCTATTTTATTAGTACTCTAACATGTGTTTCACTTTATCTACAGAGTTCAGTTCAAATGTAATGCACTTTTTGAGTTGCTCAAATATTTTCATTTGTATTATCGTCCGCTTTAAGCTGACATAAATAAATACAGTGAGTCCACGGATCCAGTCCTTCAGTGGCGCGATGATATAAAAGTCTTTATATTTCAATCTTTATAATCTATAAATTTGAACAAAGTCTGTTTGTGTGTTTTTACTGGTATCCAAGCGCTGATGCTGTGGTGAGTCTTTGACCATACAGTGCATAGGGAGAGTAATAAGGACCGGTGGCGGCAGGTACTGGAACCGGCGCGCCGGGAGTAGGCAACGGGCTCTTTGAATAAGGGTGATAGCGGCTGCTTAGTCCTAACGCATGATGCGGGCTCCTGAGTGCCAGTGTCCCGGGGCTCCCAGGGGCTCCTGAGGGCGGCATGTGCATATGGCACGCCATAGCTGCGGCGGCAGCACTAGCTAACGATGATGAACTGGGATAACCCGATATCAACTTTTCAGTCCCGGTGAACGCGGTGTGCGTCCGCAGGTGGTTAAGAAGTTCTTCGGAGGACGAGAAACGCTTGTCACAAGGTCCATTAGCTGACACCCAGTTACACACATGTGGAAGAGGGTCGTTGGGCAGCATGAAACCATAGGGATACAAAGGGTGTCCACCAAAAGATGGCGGCGAGGAGTGAACCCCGTGCAAAGGGTGTGTCGGGTACATGAGTGGATATCCGGACTTCAAAGCGGACGCGGCTGCCGCAGCCGCAGAGTCGTGTGTGCAGGAAGCTCCGGCTGCGCCCGCTAAGTGGCTGGCACAGTGGTAACTCAAGCAGTAAGGGTCTCTACAAAGGCTAGCAGACATTATGGACGGGGGAGATGCCCCGGCTAGAGGGCTCGAGCCAGCTTTACTGCAGCCCAGTGAGCTGGCGAGCTGTGCGTTGACCAGGCTTCCACCGTGGGGCAGGAAGTGTTGGGGATAGCCGGCGTAGGCCCCTGCTAAACTTCCAGGGTACGTCATGCCAGCCGGGGGTAGGGGAAAAACAGTCTGGCCAGGTTTGTACGGAGAAACGGGAGCTACAAGTCCTGACCCCAGGACGGAGGCCGAGGAAGAAGAGGTGACACACGACACCGAGTCCGACGTCGCCGATGCTTTGGATCCTGAGGTGGTCTCCTGGTGCTGGTTGACCTCCACGTTAATTCCCGCACAGCTCACGCTTATCCTGCTGTGGCTGACGCTGGTCGGTGCAGATCCGTCTGAGGAGCAGTTTTTATTACAATCAGAATCTTTCTTTTCATCTCTCTCTCCTTTGCCATCTGACGGCATCGGGGAAGCAGAAGTGCTGGAATTCGGGCTGCCAGTCCTGGGAGTGAACGGCTGGCAGGTGGCGCTAGGCACACGGAAACCAGACTTCTCTCCGCTCGTCACCCCAGAAGACGAGTCCTTCTTATCCGCTGGCTTCGAGTACGGCTTGAAGCTGGATTTGTCATCCACGCCAATGTCGCTCAGTTTTAAAGGACCAGATTTTGACTCTTTTTCGCTAGATCCATTTGACGTTACTGAGGACAGTTTGGAGGAGGGTGGAGGGTCCGGTTTACCGATCTGGGAGCATGTTTGCGCAAGAAGAGCCAGAGGACTTTTCTTGGCATCGAGCTGCGAGGATAGATAAAAAAAAGGATTTAGATATATTCAAACGTGTGCAAGCGAAATCCTTACAACGCATTTGTCAAAATACACAACATAAACTTCATTAAACGACTCGCCGCTTTATTTTTAACGTTTTATGTTTGATTATGCGCATCGCGCAAAACGCGCCGAAATGGTAAACACCCTATTCCAAAAGCGCATTCGCTGTATTAGCTGAATTAAAGAGAAAATAGAATATGCTGATGCTAACTAAAGGATTTTATTATTTTTATGCTGTCTATACCCACCTACATCTAATCCAAGATTCCCGTAATGTCCCGTCATATCTCAGAAAAAAAGGGAGAATGTGAACTTGTAATAGGCTAAAATACATTAACTGCTTTAAAAAATATTCTTACCTCAATTGGACTGACCGGGGTGGATGGCAATGGCTGAAGATATTCAGGATGTAAAATGTGTCCTGTGCGTGCAGTAAGCATTTTCAAAATCTTTATGGGAATTCGATTAGCTTGCCGTAAAGGGTCCGAAGGAGGGACGGAATGGAGAAAAGGCTTGCTGGCGACCGCGGAGCTGTTATTCCGAGAGCTGCTGCTGCTGCTTTCCCAGACTAGATCAGTATCACTATTTCTTGAAGCAGAGGGCGATGTGATCATGACCCAATTCTCATGTATTTTGTTGGTATTTCATTTATCAGATTCATAAATAAAAACCTATGCCGTAATCTTCTTTCAAATCGCAGAAATAAAGATAAAGAGTATAATCCGTCTGAAGCAAAGCGCGAGGCTATCGCAGATCCCGAGCCGCGTGTGACACCACAGGCATAGCGCGCGCTCTGTCTCTTCCCGTAGGTCCGCGCGCTTGTCCTCCCAAACCAAGAACTGGTAGAAATTTTCACTTCAAAAGCAGCTGAATTAGTCCGAGATTAAAGCCCTTGCCGCCTTCCAATCAAATGAGACCCCGAGGTGATTGGAGGGTCAAGGGGATGTGACGTTCCTCCTTCTGCAAGCGCCTCTATTTTGACAACTTGGGGGAGGAGATTTTGCGCAATATGTAGGTTGTCGTACACGCCGCCACCTTTGTACGAAATGAAATGTAAACTGCTCGGTTTTCAATTTTTTAAACACATTTCCTTGCATTTGCTATCTTTTTAGAATAGAGAAGAATAGCTTTAGTTTATATGCCTGTCTTTATGTTTTTTGTAGTCTTTTTAAGTTTGTGACTACTGATAAGTATATTTTCTGATGACTATTATCATTGCCAGTAAAAAACAAACAAACAACAAAGAAACAAAGTAGTTAAAGAGATTTTAATTGTATTTTAACATACATGCCTTTATGACTATATCTCAGATGTGTCGAACCTTTTAATGCAATGGCGATTTATTGTATTATTTTTTTTCCCCCAATGTTTCATGCATAGTTTTTTTTTACTAGTATGCCTACCTCACTTGAGTAGGGCTGAAACTTCAAACCATAAACACAAGATCAACATGTAGTGTTTGAATTCCCCAATCAGACAAGCGTTGACAAGAGCAGACCAATGCAGTGATAGAGGGATGTGAATGTCACATGTTTTCAATATAATATACACCGCCCTTCTATTTCTATCCCCACCCCTCCGTCAACTGTCAATTCTGCTCGACCGCAATCAATCAGTTATTTGTCAGTCGCTGTCAATCCTTTTCTTACTTCACGTCAGCTTTTGAAGCTGATTATGTGCCGCGAGTGACGGAGAAAGGGCAAAAGAAGCATCCAGGAGAAGAGTCACTTAATTTGAAGGGAATGTAGTTTCTGTTTTATTCAGTTTGGAAAGGTTTTGGTTTTAAACCTGCGGTAAGACAAGATGCCATCCCCCGTGTTTAGGCTATTTTAAATCGAGGCAGACATAGAAAGGCAACACTGGTCATTTATACTACAGTTTATTTAGGAATAGCCACAGTTGAGTAAACACGTTATTTTTATTATAGTTGGCTATTTAAAAAAAGTATTTTCAATAACTTTTTGATGACAATTTCATAATATAGCAAATTGTAAATAAGCAAAAGTTAGGGTATTAAATAAAAACACGACACTAAATGAATTTAATACTTTTGCTGTAAGTGTAAATGATTTTTATAATTAGCATTCACTTTCATTCTGTAAATTAGTCTACATAATGTTCATTATTATAAAAGTTTATAAAACTTATTTCCTCCTGAATTAAAATGAAGCAAATATAGGCTATTTGGTTATTTTTCAGTCTACATGAGCAATTAGACTTTTTTTAAAAATACGCTGAGGCTAAGTTTCAGACAGGTGTACATAATAGCTACTTCAAGTTATATTTTCCTCGTCTCACATGCAGTTTCAGGTTTTTCCGGACTCTACATGTTTTGCAATTGTGAACTTCACTAGTATCGCATTGCCTCGAGCGGAAAAACAACAAAACTTAAACTCACTTGCTATGTCAAAAAGGGACGAGAATACAATAATACTTTTTAAAGTCCAGACAGTTTTCCTATTCATGTCAAGTAAATTTTATTTACACACAATAAAATTATTCATTTTATTTGACAATACCAAAAGACATAAAGGAAAGAGAAATGGTCTGTCAGACCTTTGAGAAAAGAAGTTTAAAATGCCTTGAACTATTCACCGCTGAGACGGCTAATCAGTATTGAGGCTCCGGGGCAATCGGGCAGCTTTTCAATGCGCTTTGCCTTTCATCTCTCACTGGATGGAGGCGCTCAATTAAAAGCCTATCAGTTTGTAAGTAAATCAACGCCTATCAAAGTTGTCACATCAAACAAAACGATTATTATTGCAACCCGCCTCCACCATTAATCTCTTTCTGCGGTAATCCGCTTGACAGGTCATCTAGGAGAGCAAGAAAACCTGGAGTGGACAGTCATCAGCGTGAAAGAAATGTATATTTTGTTGGAGGATCTCAGACACATTGAAAGATAACACTTGGTCTATGACAAACAGTAAACTTTGCTGGTTTACCATAGCAATTAAATCTATAGGAGGCGGTTTTATTCAATGCACTTAGCGTAGGCTATATAAAATGCATACTCTTACATGAAAAAATAAAATGCTCACATTTTCTCAGCACAAATATCGTTTAAAATAAAGTTAGAATCATTTTATTGTAAAATCATATAGCCTAAATTTAAATTAACGTAAAATAATTATACATTCAATCCTCTCACTCGTCGCACACACACACAACCTCTATCTAAAATCAATACTTACTGATTGCATGTTTTTAAAACGCATTTGTAATATTTAAAAAGTTAGAATTAATTATCCACAATAGGCCTTACTCGACATACTCGACAAAACAAATTTAAAATGACCAAGAAAAAACATGGATTTTTCTTTCTGGTTTAAAGAGTGCATTGCATGTTTAAATTTAAGTTTTTAAAAGTGCAAACATTTACTACATTAGTCACTAATATAATCCAAACCCTAATGTTGATACCGGCCATTTAAAACAAGCTTATCGCAGAATCTTTCTTCAGTGTGTAAAGAAGTGTGATTGTTTTCTGCACAGGCTGTCAGCGCGTGACACACTGCGTGAGTTATTAGGGCAGAGAAGGGTAACCATAAATTTCCAGCATCGGGCAAAATATTCTCTTTATTGTCTGCATGACGAATGAGCCTCTGAACCAGATACCAAACACTCGGCATTATCCTTAAATGGGAACATATTTTAGTGGGTCATAATTCACATTATTTAAATGCAAATGTATTTTCATATATTTCATATCGTCATGTTTATGCATGACTAAATGCAGTCATTTAGAGAGCTGCCTAAAGCGCCCGAAAGCCACGTAGTAGTGCAAAACATTTTTTGTACTAAAAAGTTTGAGGATCGCACAATACGATTTATCAAATTAAACGATAACACTTTAATTTTACACAGAAATTTCCCCTTCAAGTTACAAATACATTTGAAAGGGATGCTGAAGGCACACATTTAAAAACTAAGATAGAAGCAAACACAAAATCAGTTCCAATAAAAACAGTATTTAGGTTATTATAATTTTAGTGTTTAAGAAAAAAAACTTGAACACAAGTACACCACGTAAATGCATCCAACTCCATTGATTTAAAATGCAAACAGCTTTATTTAGCGCCCGATTCCTCTCTTTCAAAGCATAACATACAATAATAATAGTAACAACTGCAATAAAACCCAATAGTTTACTAACATGAGTTAGGCATGCATTACAAGGTTTTTTCTATCATTAAATTTGCTAAAAGACACCACAGTGAACCACTTTACCTTATAGGTAAAACACACAAGCGCGCGCTCCGACGTAAAACCACGGGTTCGAACATTTACAGGCACACTCCTTTTATTTTCTACAAAGATGATAATATAAAAAAATTTCCAGTGACGTCTTATCAGGCACATTTTACAAGTAAACCGAGTAGGTACATTATTCTAGTGTTCGTGCGGTGCCGCCAGCACAAGAAATCCGACTTGCCTCTACACTGTCTGCGCGTCCAAAACTTCCGCCTATGGGAGGATCCATAGTGACGTCACGACGCTCCCAACCAAAGCTCTTGAGCGACTCTTTCTGCGTGTCCTGTCACACCACGATAACAATAAAGCTTTAATGTGTTTTTCTTTAACGTAAAGCAGTGTATGACACTCTAATGCTAAGAACTGCAGTTCAGTATGATAACGCAGTGAAACATATGCTCAGAATTGCAATTTGTTGTATGTAAACACACACTTTTACGATTTGTCCACACTTCCAGTGATTAAAACAACTGCCTTTAAATTAAACCTGCCCTTATAGCTA
The DNA here is from genome assembly GCF_903798145.1 of Danio aesculapii. Lineage (NCBI taxonomy): Eukaryota > Metazoa > Chordata > Actinopteri > Cypriniformes > Danionidae > Danio > Danio aesculapii. The sequence continues at coordinate 38,786,727 of NC_079447.1, read as the reverse complement.
ATAATAATTGTTCTCAGGCTTACTTTTATGGCAAAACATCTTCGGGAGTATCTCATAGCTGAGCAGATTTGAGCAACTGAATAGTGTCGCGTGCTTCCGTCCAAGATCAGCTGACACGAGCACGCGGAAGAAGTAAAGCTTTTCATACGGAGCGTAGTTTAAAAGTTTATGTTGAAAACATAAAGCAAACCTTTCAGTCTTATGCTCAGAAAAAACGTCCGTGGGAGTCGTCGTTACACGCTTCTCTCCTTCTGAACTGTCATTTGACTGTAATGGCACACAACGAGTCAATGGTTGTAGTGAATGGAAGTCAGGTAAGTGAAATATTACAAACACGCTGTCCTGTGACCTGTGTTATGGATACAAGTGGCGCCAAACGCCTCTAAGTGTGCGTTTGTTTTTGTTTGTCATGAAGTGTTATATAGGTTTAACAAAGTAGAATTGATATAATATAGCGAGCCAGCTCTAGTTAGATTAAGTAACAAATGTTATAAGCTGCTTAATAGTTGTTGTTTAACATAATGACTGGTTTATAATTCACATAGTAGCCGTACATGATGCGCTAACTTTCACGTGTATATGGAGAACCTCATATTAACATTTTTATTGATTATATCATCAGCTGAAATGTTTAAGACTGTTTATTTCTTGAAAGACTAGTAATTTAGAGTAGCAGTGATATGATAACCGATATCTCTTTTTCTCACAAATATAGGTGTCCTGCATTGGGCATGACTGGGAAGACATACCAGATTTTCTTGGGACAAAATATGGTGAAATGGCTAGAAGACTAGATCTCAGCTTCAACCAGCTGAGGTAAGTTACTCTTTGTTTTTACCTCTGTGTTGAGGCCCAAACTTTTACTGTAAGCAGACCTTGATCAAGTGGTCAAAATGTGAGCTGTACAAAAAATGAAAATGGTTCTTGGAAAGTGGTCCGTTAAACATCATGCATGACATATAGTACTCTGTTATTCATCACTACAATGTCTCAAATACCAGGATGCAACAAGCATAGTTGTTTAAGTAGAGACCAAACAGCATCAAGTACATGTACACAGTATAACTCAGGTAAAGTTTGTTTTATATTCACACATTTGGACATCCTCCTTAATAATATAATTTCAGAAAAGTATTCTTTGCAAATTCTAAATAGCAAGTTATATTAGCAGCCAGCAAGTATTAAAGTACAACATTGTTCACAGCCAGTTGAATAGTGCTAATGTTGTTTTGAAGTCATATTTACATGTGATTTCAGTTAAATATTCAAAGGACCATGGTAAATAATGTAGGGAGCGTGTCACAAGTTGTCATTGAACGATTGTGTGAATATAAAACTAACTTCACCTCAATCCCAGTACACACGCACTCAGCTTTTTAAACACATTTTGGTTTATTGCCTCACCAAATGGCAATAATCGTAGTATATCATATATTTATTTCATGCCCAAACATAACACAACCATGAAGATTTTGAGATAATCCTCACTAGCATGGTCAAATGATTAATCATGATTAATCGCATCCAAAATAAAAGCTCATGTTTGTTAATTATTGCTGTGTATATTTTTAAAGGCCATAATGACTATGTTGAATAAAATATTTGTTTGTACAAAATAGTTTGATGTTACTAATCTTTAATGAGAGTGACTTTACATGCTTCTTTGGCATCCGAAAGCACATTGATCAATGAAGAGGATGCTAGGGCTGCATGATGCTGGGAAAATATGCAATATTGTTGTTGAATGTTGAGAAGGATATTTCTTACAATATAAATAACTTTTATAAATGCTTTGAAAGCATTCATAAAATTTAGATTTCCTATTAGCTGTTGTCATTTTCCTCTCTTGACTCCTGGCATTTGTATTAATTTTCAGCTCTAGGTTCACCTTACAGCATCTACTCAAGAGGTGGAGTTAAAGATATTAAAGAACCCATCTGATTAGTCAGATTTGGATGGACGCATAACATTTCTTTAATTTTTTGCACTTCACTTTGATGTGGATATTGCATATGCTATTATTGTGATAATGATAATATTCTGATATGTTGTGTAGCCCTAGAGGATGCAGTGTTGATCAATCAGCTCATTCACCATGTACCACAAAACAGAAGTGCACAAGTGTCATCAGCGCTTCTTTCTTTCTAGTCTTTGAGCTTATATTGTCACATATACATGGCTTTTTTGTACTTTAACACAAAAAACTATTTTGTTACTCATTTGATTGGGTGGACTGGTGGTCAGTCTGAATTGGCCAGTGCCACCCGGTTGCCTCGCTGCTGGTCTGAATACCCTAACAGGCCATATATATAGGAAGTTCATGATGATTTTTATTATTAATGCACTGGGCTTCTGTACGCATATGAGAAGAGTGAGACAGTATGTATGTGTATATATATATATATATATATATATATATATATATATATATATATATATATATATATATATATTTATATATTTATAGCTGTTTATCACACCCACTGATTCTGTAACTGTTTTTTCAGTTTGGTGCTTTAAGGATGTGTTTACACTTGCAGTTAGATTCTCTTTGTTTGACTGATACATTTATTACTGGTTCACCTGCCGTTCCCGCTGCATTTTTTGGAACAGCACCTAAATAAAATAAATAAAAACTACTTTATGACATCTGAATTTTGTGACAGAACTTGCTGAACATCTGAAACAATGCTGTGCGCTAAATATGCTATTCATATTTGCGTGCATGTGATGGTATTTTTAAATGCTGTGATTCATTTTCAATGCATGCATTGAACTATAATGGGCAACATTGCGACTAAGCTGAGAAAAGCCAATGCACACTTGAGCATTCTGTGCTTTTTGTGGTCATCTTGTGACATCATGTTCTGTTTTGAGTCTGAGTTGTGCTCATATTTTAGTTGATCTCAACCATAGGCTGTTTGGTTCCTGACAGAGACCCATCTTTTCAGAGGTAAGACAGGAATGTCCACTTCTTTGGTGTACACCAAGGTTTGGATGGGAACGTTCCAATGCAATCTCACAGCAATTCATATCTTTTTGATTTAGTGGCTAATTCATATGAATTCGTACAATCTGATTTGTACAATTTGCTCATAATCCAATGACAGTTGGGTTTAGGGGCGGGGTTGGGTGTCACGCCTCCTTTTTAAATTTGTACATTTTTGTACGACTGAATTTGTACAAATAAGCCACTAAACTGACAAAACGTAAAATACATTTTCTCGCGAGATCAGGCTGGAACGTTCACAGTAATTCAGATGAAATTGCACCAGAGTTTGTAAAAATCCTTTTAACAAAGCCTACCATGAAGGAACACACCCAAGAAACTAGCTGCTTGACCACAGATGTACATTAAGTTTGTATCATATTTAGCTTTTGAATTTGTAATATTAGACTTCCCATTGCTAAAGAGAATAGGCGAATTGGTTTAGAAAGTGCTCGTGTGAAGGATGTTTCTATCATTGGAAACATTCTGGAACATTGTCATAAATGACAGGATGCCAACCGCACACAACATCTCTGACTCAATCTACCTGTCGCGCATGCCATCACACCTCTGCATTAAGTGCAATTTAATACATGCATTATGTGCATTACTTCGTCAGCCGTGTCATCGAGACATCAGAGAGCAGCGGGTACAGTAGCAGCGTGCCATGCTGTGGCCAGATAAAAAGCCTGATCAATAAATGTGACATGTTAATGCTGAGCAAATAGAATAAAAGATTCCTTTGACAGGACACGAAGAAGCACCTTGTGGCAGCTGGGGAGGGGGATGCCATTTCACGAGCAGGACTAGCAAAGCTGATCTGACAACTAAAAGAGAGGAGATGATGGTTATAAGGTGCCTTTGTTTCAGACTTCTTTTCTTGACCTGTCAGGCCTTGAAGGACTCTGAATGGGCCTCTTTTTGTCATGTGAAAATTGTCGTCTTGAGGCAGTTATCTGTGCTGAAAATGTGGATTCTTCCATTTAATTGATTCGCTTTGCACTGGAGTCTGTCACATTAATAATTGCCAAATCCTGTGCTGCTTCAGTGTGTCGCGCGTAAATGTACGCTTATCGGCGCATTAATATTCCTAATGAGCATTTGTGACTGGAGACCTGGCATTGGGTGAAGACTGTAAGAGCCCAGAGTTGTCGATGTGTAGGTGTAAAATTTAATGACTTCTCTGTGGCTTACATTTGAGAGCAGGGGCACTGGTAGCTCCAAGTTATAAATGGAGACACCAGCACCTGATTTGATTGCACCATACATAAGATATAAATAATATTATGTGCGTTTTAAAGCTTAAGTTGACGGTAGCAAAATGTTAAGATTGAGATGAGGAAAGCAGTTGATTCACTCAAAATGGTAGTTAATTATAAACTGTAACGTCTCTAAAAATTATAACTCCCTCATTTGTAGATCATGGGAAATACAGGTATATCACCTCACTTCTATAGCTAAATGCAGCATAACTGTCCGATTATTATGGTTAACAAAATAAAAATCATGATCTAAAAGAATTTTTGGGGCATGAAAAAACCTGACTTCTATTATTTCAAACATTTTGTGTTCATTTAACTTTAAAGGGCACCTATGATGAAAATCATCTTTTGTAAGCTGTTTGGACATAACTGTGCGTAGGTATTTTGTGTCCACAGTCATATTAGTGATAGAAACACAATAAGTCTCTTTTTAAAATTTCCTGACTGATTATTTCCTGTTAATATAGAATCCAAATCCCTCCCATCTTTATAACGACATTGTGTGTGACTTAATGGTGCAGAAAGGCTTGAATTAACTCCACAACAAATATAACAAATAACCGTTGATGAAGTTCTTACTGTAGTAAGGAAATCGTTCGTGTCGTCACTGTGCTGTTTAAGTACGTTAAGCCTACAGCTCTGACACGCATGTGGGAATGGTGGGCGGAGAGAACCAGCTTTAAAGGCACAGGGAACAAAAACAGCTACAATGCCATAACAGGTCAAATTTCCTAGATTTAAAAAAGGTATAATAAATAATGGGTATTTTGAGCTGAAACCTTATAGACACATTCTGGAGACAAAAGGTTTATAATAAATCTTTAAAAAGGGTTAAAATATTTAAAATTTAAATAAAAAAAATAAATAAATGAAATGTGTAAAAAAAAAAAAAAAAAAAAAAAAAAAAAAAAAATATATATATATATATATATATATATATATATATATATATATATATATATATATATATATATATATATCAAAAGAAACAAGCACCAAAAAAGTCATTACAGAGGTTACAAACATCTCATTAGTACAAACTAATCTAAAATCTAAAAAAGAGAAAATATCAATTTGTTATTTATGAAAAACAGCTATTCAAAATATTAATTAAAAACAATGGGAATACTTAAAAAACACGGGTATATATATAAATAATATTTAAATGGCTTAACAATAATACTGTAAAGTGTATTTCATGACTACTTTAACATTTCTACGTTGACAATGCAAAATTGGATGTCAATATCTTACATTTTTGCCACAAAAGCATGGTTACAGTTAATGTTCCGTTTTTCACATTAGTGTTGTTTCATCTTACAAATAAATTGGCCTGTCACGATATCTATTTTTTTATATGATATATTGCACCAAAATATACTGCAAATTATATTATTGTCATTTTAAGACCATTTATTGACACTCATTATATAATGACAATATAATAGCACCACAATGTAAGTACAGTCTTCCAAAGGACACATCATATTTTATTCCTAAGAATATTTTGTTTAATTATAGTCATTTTAACATTTTAGCATTGGAATCAAAGTGCATATGATAAATAAATAATAATAAATGTTAACAAAAAAGTGCAAGGTAAAAAGTAACAGAGGGTGCGATATCTGCTACGAGATCTATTTTTAGTTATCAGGCACCCACATCATAATATACAACTGTAATTTATAGTAATTACTATAATTTTTTTTAACCATACTGACACTGACACCTTAAATAGAAATAGAGAGGTTGCGCAATCATTGCTAGATATGGTATTTAATGTAAGGGCATTATACAGTATATTGCATCACCAAAGAGGATTGAGGTCATGTCTATGTATTGTGCGATAAGGCGATAGATTGGTTATTGTGACAGACCTACAAATAAGTTAAAATTCCCAAGATATTTGTGGATTGTATCAGAACCGAATTGAATACTGAAATCTTATGCTTTTAATTGAACCTTGCAGTGCTGTTTATTAATGGTTGCATGATTGAGGTTGATTGGAAAGTAAACACATTCATTGTGCTGTTTTTTGGTCTGCTGATAAATGATCAGTGTAACTTACTGTTTGGCCTTTAAACGTTTCATGTAGGTAACAGAAATGTTACAAATGTTTCAAATCAATTGTCTGTCGTGTATCGCAATGCTACTTATTGTATAAGTTTCATTCCTAATGTTTCCTAGTTTTACCATGCACATTCAAAGGATATGTAGCATCGATAAAGATAGAAGCTTTTAAACAGTGCTTTATTGCCTTTTACTGAACTAACGTAGTCAACATTTGAAGTGAATCCAAACAGTTTGGCAAGAATGGGTGGTGTTCAATAATTTTGGGACTTTGATGGATGGCTGTGATGCACTTCAAATACTGACTACTACGCTGTCATCAAATCATTTATATATTTATGTTCAAGATAAGTTCTGTAATAGTTGGACACATTGATAGAAGAATAATATGAATGTTTTTTGGACAACGTCATGTTTCTTCATCTTTCCATTTAACCCTGCAGGATTTGCATTACAGATATAGTGGCATTCAAATAAGTGAGGTTTAACCACTCCACAATGCTTTGGAATAACCTTAGTCACGTTCAATCCAGAATCACACTTCCAATATCAAGCTTGTCAGCAGAAATCCTTCCTCCTTGGCATCTATATGATTCTATGAAACGCAGAGTGCCAAAGCTGGCTCTGAATTTTTTTTACCACATCAGAGTCTTTGAGCAGAACAGAGGCTTCTGTTACTGAAGCTGTTTTGGTCATATGCTTTGTTGGGGTTAGGGTTACATTCAGTGTGAAATTTAATTTATAAAGAGGCATGTGATCAGAATAAAGTGAGGATGTGGCCTACAGTCAGGATTTCACTGCCTCTTCTGCCATGTTCACACAAAGACCCCACAGTAAGAAGTTAATAGACAGACATCCTGCCCTCTAGCATGAGGACTTAAATATGTGAACATGACAAAGTGATGGAAAGGTTCTTTTGTTGTCCTCGGGGCTGCCACAAGACAATCTGGGTCATCCAGAAATGAGCATTTATTGGAGATGGGTCACGATAGATGTCTAGGCATCTAGATTAGTTGTAGATTCATAGCTTGTATTGTTTTAATTAGCTGTTGAAGTACCAGTTGGCAGGTCTTTTAAAGGGATACTCCACAAAAAAATTGTGTCATTGTTTACTAGTTGATATTTTTGGGTGGGGTATCTCTTTTAAATTGTTCCTTTTAATTAGTGCTTCACATGCTATGTGTAAATGGACATCTTTGGACATTGCATTGTCATACATTGTGTTGTACAGCTTGTTTTGTTAAAAGCAGTCCAAATGTAATAAATAATGTCTACACAGTTACACCGTGTGCCTTTGTGTTTCTCTGTGAAAACAGGTTTGCAATGACATGTATGTATTCCTCAGAGGATACACTGTGGCAGATACATGAGTGTTAGTGAATGGTGACAGAACATTAATTTGGGGATGAACTAAGCCTTTTATTCATGTAGTTATTTAGGAAACCCACTAGCTTATTTGGAAATACAAATATAAACATTTAGAAATATTTATTTACAGGAAACAAGAGTAGGCCAATAAACTATTTTATATTTTTAGATCTTGAATATTGGTATAACTCTAGTAAATATTTCCCCATATTTGTATATGTAGAATATATATATATGTGTGTGTGTGTGTGTGTGTGTGTGTGTGTGGGTGTGTGTGTGTGTGTGTGTGTATATACGCATTTTGATTTCATTATTTAATGAAAACTTAGAATAGTTTATCCTAGCCTGTTCATTTTTCTGAAACTAAATGGTCTAAAAGTGTGTCTCAACCATGTTCTAACCATCAGCTTTACACATTTTCCATGGCTGCATCCGAAACCACCTACTACTCAGTAGGTACTGCATTTGAATTTAAGCGTACTACTCAGCCGTTCTATAAAGTTTGTTGTATACAGTATGAATGTCAGTAGTATGAATGGAACTCAGATGTACTACATCCGCCATTTTGTCATGATCATGTGACTTACCCGAGTGAGTTGCGTTGCTTAACTCCTATTCATGAATTCTCAAACGAGGCATCATGGGATAGCATAGCATCCATCTGGTGCACACTTCTCGCATAATGATTTTCAAATTCTATGAATTCGGACATACTACTCAGCTCGCATACTGATTTTAGCATACTATATAGTATGGAAGTATGCGATTTCGGACGCACCCCATGTCTCCTTAACCAAACACACCTGATTTAGATCATCAGCTCATTAGCAGAGACTGAAAGACCTGTAATGGGTGTGACAAAGGAGACATCCAAAACATGCAGTGTTTGTTGGTTCCCCAGGAACGTGGTTGAGAAACGCTGCTCTAAAAGATAATATTCTTATTTAAAAACATTATGAGAACTTTATAAAACACAAATGATTATATTCCTGAAAACCATACTTATTATTGAACTGACTAACTTTGAAGCAGTTTACATTTTTTTCCAGAGCTATATATCAAGATGTTTTTGAACCATTTTGGACTCTCAAAATGGAGGTTAGATGTTCAGCAAGGCTATGACATAGTCACAATAATGTACTTCAGCCTAGAATCATTGCGTGCTCTCACTGGCTGCGTTACCTGATGTGAGAGGTGTCGGAGAGAATCTCAGCACACATGCATGTAAAATCACATTCAGTTTATCAGACTTTTCACTAGGTGCCTTTTGTGTGGATTTAACGTTGAGTTGGTGTGAAGGTGATGTGGTACCTTTCTCCAGACTCGCCATGAAGAGGTATTAGTTCGTAGACAGGAGGAGTAATCCCAGGTCGGGGATTGCTGTCAAAGTGTCCCCTCCTGTGTCCTAGACATGCATGGCTTTGTGGGACGTAGATGGTGAAAGCAAAGGGAATGTTATTGTCTTGTCTGGTCCTGTCCAGATGAGGGGTAAACATGATGGCCCTCAGTCATGCAGGGGAATGAAGTGGCGGTGAATTCCTCCCTCCGGTGTCACTTTCTGTCTAGGAGGCCTGACAGTCTGTCTGCCATCAGGTTCAGCATATTACACCACCTTACATACGAGCCAACAGCCAAATCAAGGAGAATATATTTCAAAGAGAAACCTATAAGTTGTGTAAAGCTCGAACGTAGCTGCAAAACATCTAAAAGAATTTACAATGACGCTCGTTGCTGCACAGCTGGACAGAGGATCTTTCGAAAATCATCATACGAGATTCCAAATTAACTCGCTCAAAGTCACCTGCGTATGCGTCTCGAAGGCAAATCAAATATGCTAACTTGCATTTCCAAATGGAGCCATTTTAAATGTCGACAGCCTGTCACAATGAGACGCAAGTAGTCTGATGAAAACCGAACAAAGAAGACAAAGTACGGTGGCTGGGTACGCCGAGAAATGAAATCTAACCTTGTGTGGACTGTCAGCAATGTCGTTTTATATTCATATCTAAAGCACATTATAGTATTACACTCCAGCTCATGCTTCACTCATCTGTCTCCCCTCATTCGTCACGGCCGAGACTTTGTCTTTCAAGCCCCCGCGCGCCAACACCAGAAGGCTCCTGTTAATTGACAAATGAGAGCCTGCGACATGAAGTGCTCCCTCAACATCAGAGCAAGGTGGAGTCTCCTTTTTGATGGGGCTATTATTGGCATAAGCCAGTAAAACGCATCGCTCTTCCACCGAAATGAGAAGTGACAACGGTAGAAGGGCCTGTCATTGTCTTCCGGGTGTGTTCAATCTGCGACTGTGCCAGTATGCAGATAAAATGTCAGTTAAGAGTACGAGGGAGAAGCTGTCGAAATGAAGTCGTCAAATCACTTAGCCCGCAGAGGCTATGGAAATTGATGCTTTTGTGGAAATGAGAATTTTCCATATCTGATCTATCAGGCTTATTTAGCACTAATATTTGGGAACGGCTCAGACTGTTTGGCTTGTATTAGAAGAGGATGCCGCGTTCCTCTTAGCCCTGTCTGGTTTGTTAGATGGACGCAAGTGGCAGAGATGGAATTTATGCATTTTCATTCAGCGCGCCGCTCTTATAAATCAACTATGAAGCAATAAAATCTCATTTAATTTCTTGGAGCAAATTTGTACCTCTGTGATTGCTGCAAGAGGGGGATGAGTTGACAGGCGAAATTGTGAGAATATAGAGAAACCGTTTTGGATGCATTATAGTTGACATGTTTGTTACTTGCTTCTTTGCTAATGGATATTTTAAGTTCGTTGTTGTGCATGCCTTGTACAGTCTGTGGTTGTTGTGCAACTTTCTTCCACTGTGAAGATGTGACCCAGTTATGCTAAAGGAAATTATTTTGAGGTCAAAGCAAACATGACAATAAATGGTAGAGGGAATTTCTTTTTTAGTCAAATTGGGAGAAGAAATTGGGCAAAATCATTTATGTTTTTGGACCTCACCTGTTTGTGTTTTATATTTGGCTGTATACTAGTAAGGATTAGGTATGTTTAGAAGGACTTAATTACAGTATAGTTGTACTTAAGTTTAACTGATAATTAACTGAGTATAATTAATAATTTGAGTATCATCTTGAGCATTTGTGTATGCTTGCTAAAATATACCAATATGACAGCTTTATTTTTTGTGCTTTAGAATTTGTCTTGTCAATTTTTGATTTCAACATAGTCGTTCAACTATGCCTAGTTTACATACTAAAATATCTGGCCAGGGTTATTTAGAATTGGGGTTTGATTAATTAAGACTCTACACTGTAAAAAAATAATACCCCATATCTACTCAATAAATTTGAGGTAACAGATTATAAGCAATAACATTAATTAAAATCAACATATATGGATTGAGTAACAATTAATTAAATAAGCTTATTTAAAATTTGTCATTTAAATTGAGTAACCACAAACAGTACTTAAAGAAATTAGCAAATTTTAAACAAAAATATAAATTTAATTGAACAGAAAAACCAACACAATGTTAATGAAAAGTACTCAATGTTTTTATTTAGATTTAACATAAAATGTGTGGAGCCTGTTCATCAACTCTACACAATAAAATTGAGGTAACAGATTACAAGCAATATTATTAATTAAATTGAACAAGTATGGATTGAGTAAAATTTAATTAAATTTAGCTCAAGTTAGTGGAAGCCTGTTCAGCAGTGTGGAGCCACAAAACAGATTAACAACAATCTCATAATAGACAATACATCATATAATGCACAATAAAACATGTACATTCAAACAAATTGATAATCGTAACAATGACTTTGATGATGTTTTTTAAACAGCATAGTTTCAAACAACTGGACATAAAACCACACTGTAAAATATGACCTAGATCTAACTTATAAAAAGTGAGGCAAGTGGCTGCATCGGACGTTTTAGATTGAATCAACTTCCAGCCTTTTTTAAGTATATTAAACACTAAAACATTGCTTAAAAAATGCAACAAAATTAAGTTGAGCCAACTAATATTTCTAAAATTACTCAAGTCAGATAAACTTACTTTTTTTGTTAAACCTAACTTATTTATACATTGCTATATGTTGCCTGTACTATTTTAATTGGGTATCAAGAACTTTATGATCTAAATAAAATTAACCATGCATATGTCATTTAAAATGAATTCAATTGACTTCTGGCTGTAACCTCAGAAAATAAATCTTCATTTCTATATTCTAATATACAGTGATAATGTAAAAACAGATAAAAATATTTTACGGTCAATAACAATTAAATAAGAATGGGAAGATGGATTAAAGACCATAACATTTATTCAGTGTCAACCAGTGTCCCTTTTAATAGTGACTACAAAACAGGCCATTAATGTGGCTGCACATACACAATACATAAATAAAAACATTAATAATGCCAGATCCTATTAAGAAATCATCTAAGACAACTCAGTAAGAAGATCTGCATACTTTGATGAAGATTTAGGATGCATAAGGTCCAGTCCCACAAAGAGTCTCTGATATATCTCAAATAATGTATACAGTTTTGATGGAAGTCGAGGACATTGGTAAGTCCAAACAGGAGCCATCATGCATTTGACAGGTTTGGTAAACCTCTGACAGTCCTATGATTATCCAAACTGTGTTGGGCTGATGGCAAATTTTTCCCGTGGGCAGCCGCATGCACCTCTGATTCCACACAACTCTATTGGTGGAGAGAAAAAAGAAACAGGAGTTCAGGTGGTTGAGACTAAATAATATTAAATAGCTAAATACTAAATAGCAAATATCTTAGATAAACTACAAGTGAAGTTACAAAAGTGCAATGAGAATGATACATGGATGAAACACCTTAGTTTATCAGTTAAAATTTACCTTAGTTAAACTTCTGTATTAAAAAAAGGTTATATAGGTTATTGTGTACTTGCATTATTCCAGGTGTTTTTAAGAATCAAATTCTAAAGAAAACTGTGATTTTATTCAGTTTAACAGTGTATGGTATTTTGGTTGCCTGTCAATCAAGGAATTATTTAAATTTAGGCATTACATTTTCAGTTTATTTTTGCAACTTATAAAGCATAAAAATATGTATGTAATTTACATAATAAACAGTTTGAAAATGGCGAATATAAAATTTATAATTTAACTGTCATCTTCATTTTGCACCAAACTTTGCATAAGTCATAATACAAAATTAAATAAATACATTGCCATTTTATATATTACATTAAGGTTTACATTACATTTTTGCTGAAGCTACATTTAATTTACTTTTTCTCCAAATTTAATGTTACTGGCAAATGACAGTTCAGTGAATCTGTGTTTTCGGTTAGCTTTAGTGAAAGACTGACAGATATTAAGAAACTGCATTAGGACATTTTTTACTGTTTGTTCATTGCACACATACAAAAAATCTTCAGATATCAAATGTAATTCTATGGAGCCCAATATTGTTTGCAATTTTACCCATGTTTTACAAATAATTATAGCTGTAATTGTACCTAATGTTTTTCTTAACAAAACAAACAATCACTTTGGTATCTAAAGACCAAGAAAATGCATTTTAGAATGAGGTGCATAGATTTTAAATAGTTCTGTAAACATAAATGTAATTTAAGTTAAAATAAATGATAAATCTGTAATTTATTCACTTTGCAGTATTAACAAAAAACATATGGACTAAATCTCTAAAACACAAACCTTAAGCTACTTTGTTACGCTAAACACAAACTACTGTTCCATACCTTTCTGCATTTAATATTAATCCTTGATGTGCTGCTAATTATTTAGGTGAGCTAGCCAAGTTAGCGCTAGCAAACTGCACCCACACCCCGACCGCCCACCAGAGACCTTGTTAATCCGTTCTGTAAGTGTTTTAAAACTACTTTTAAAAAAATTTTTTTTCTTAGGACTATCACTTTTAATCGTTAGCATGAACTAGTGTTGGTTAGCGTTAGCCAACTTTCATATGAGAGCAGTCTGTTACATGACGTTACAGTACAATTTACAAGCTAAAACCTCACCTGCCTAGCGAAGTCTGCAGTTTAGCATGACTTTGCCATTATCATTCGGCTACATTTGCAACTTACCGTGTTAATCAGATCCGCTGCTGCGAGCAGTTAATGTCGACCCTTGAAGATGCTGCATGTGCCTGCAAAGTGGCGGGCAGTGAAAATAGGGGTCACGCCGAATTATTAAAATCACGTTTGATAAACAGACCTGCCACACATCGACAGCTGCTCTAATAAATTATCTGTGTCAACTCACTTTTATAACATTTATTCTACACAATAACCACATACAAAAATCTACTCAAATCAATTGCATTAGTTTTATTCAAAATATACTGTTATATAAAAACTGATCTATTTTAAGTAAAGAAGAAGCAATTGATATTTTTTGGTATAAAACAAATATAATTAACTAGATTGCAATTATTTAAAGTTTATAAAACCAACTTTGTGAGTGTAGCACTAACCTAAAGTTAAATTTATGTGATTTAATGCATGAAAGGTATTTGCCAGGAAAATGCAGATTCGTTGAACCAAAAAGGACACAGCAGTTTATGGGAATACTACCCTCTAATATCTTCCAGTGTTCACTTGACAGTCACTTGTAAAAAGACCATTCTTTGTCACAGTTAAAATGCATAGATCAAACTCAGGAGGGCACAAGCTCTGGAAATTTAGTCAAGAGCTGTGTTTCTACTCCCGCGCCTTAAGTTAGTGTCTGGCCGGGGCCAGTTGCATTTCCACAGTCACTTCCGGGGCCTGATCGGTTACCTTGGGCCAAAACAGTCCAGCTGGGGCTTTGGGGGGAGTGAAAGCAGAGTTTGCCTGAGTCTGGTAAAGATAAGGTCTGTAAGAACTTTAACACCTTTGATGATGATGATGCCAGTGTCTTTAGGCGGTCACTTGTAGAAGGCCCCTGTTCAGGTCAACATTACTGCCATCACAAGCCGTTCAGTTCCTGTTGATTCTTCATTGTCCAACACCATTGAGCAACAGTTTAAAAACAAATGAATAAAAGAGAAAAAAAATTAACAATCTGTTATTATGTTATGACGTACAGTCAGAAACTGTAAACATGATAAATGTCAGAAACTCTACGTTTAGTCTCAGTTTTCTTTCTTACTCCAAGAGCTCCTCAGCAGCTGTAAAGATCCACGGTGCACAGTGGCTTCTATCTCAAACTCAGTGCTCATCTTAAAAAACAGAATGACAGAAAAAAAGTTTACATGAGTTTTAAATTAACAGTAAATTACTGACTAATAATTGTATTACTTTCACAGTAAGCCACTGTGATTTGTTTTACACTAAATTACTGTGAGATTACAGCCATGGGTAACTTCAAGGTAGACTTCAAGGTGGATAGTAAGGCCCATTTCTTTAATTTCACCGCATTCTCTTGTAGAATTAACTATATTTTACTGTGAAGTTACAATTGATGGGAATATGGTTACTGTGATTTAACAGTATGTTGTAGCTGAAATACTTAACTGTAACTTTTATGTCCTGCTTGCAACCTAGAAAGTTATCCATTCATAGTCATTTTCCCAATACACATTTGCTGGTTGTATCTGTCTCCTCTGCCTCTTTGACACTATACAATAAGGTCTAATTAGTAAATAGTGTTAGACAAAATAATTTTTTTTTGGTTTGATAATGAGGTTCATATGAAGTGAAGCCCAGTGCTTACCTTGCTTAATTTTACTTTATTTCTCAGTGCTCACGAAACATCTGTGGTCACTTTAACTCGATGCTGTGCTGAAATAGAACGCAGTTAACACTAAGTTAAAAGAAATTTACCTTTTTAAAAACTCAAACATTCTTAAATACCTCAAAATTAGCATTAACGTTACAAACATCTTCTGGTAACTTTGTTTTTAAAATGGCGCGCTAAAACTGTGTGTTAATGAACAACGTGACAAGAAGCTAAAGTTACTTGGTGAATTACATGCTTTACAGAAATATATAACAATCATTTAATTAACAGAGTTGGACATTTCAACACTCACCGACAAATCCATTTGGATGAGACCATGACAAGTTCACAGTACGGACTTTCTGCGTTGTCTGTTGAAGGGATTACATTATGGAATAGGTGTTGTTTACAAGTCGTGTGACTCTCTTCGGTCCAAGTTTCGGATCCCTTAAGTGAATTGTAAGAGTCGGATCCCACCCGAAACCATTGCCTTTTTGTATAATTACCAACATGATTGATTAGCATTTCGCTATAACTCAGTCACACGCATTTACACTATGTACACAAATTACATGTTGATGACTATAAGCTTTTGAACACGTGCGATTAAAAAGATCCCCGATCTCTCAGCAAACAGTTCAATTCAAAGACTGTTCAATCCGATTCAATCTCACACTGAAAAGAACAAAACAATAATCAAATATTGCTCTAAATGTACCATGAAATAAAGGTTTAATGGTTGTTCATGCGAGAATGTAGTTGTTTAAAACTCAAATCTGCGGTTTATTTACAAAGATGGTGCGTATTTTAAAATGTCCTTTTACAATTGCGGAGATGTCCACCTCTAGATCATGATGGGCGCTCATCTCTCGTGTATCCAGCGAGGGCAGCCGGTCCTCGGCTAAACATACTGACATTGTGCCCCTGGCTAATTTAAAAATGCACATTTTAATCACGTTGGATTTAAATAATATTTTCCCTTTAAGAAATTATTAAAAATAACCGCTAAATTCTTATAATAAATTGATTAGATTTTCTTACAGACATTTTAAAGT
The DNA here is from genome assembly GCF_903798145.1 of Danio aesculapii. NCBI lineage: Eukaryota > Metazoa > Chordata > Actinopteri > Cypriniformes > Danionidae > Danio > Danio aesculapii. Next base: position 38,770,291 of record NC_079447.1, on the reverse strand, counting down.
AAAAAAAAATGCCCTAAAATCAGGAAATTGATTTTATTAAATAAAGTGAACATATTAATATTAATGAAATCTACAAGGCCACAGAATTACTTTTTTACAGTGTAAAGCAGTGGTCCTCAAACTTTTTTATCCCCGTGGACCGGTCAACACTAGATAATTTTACTGCGGAAAATAATATAAAAATAGCAATTTTTTTAAAGGTATCCAGTTGAAATAACTTACTTGCACACAGAAAACATGTGATATGTGAACAGCTCCTAAGGCCGCCGTTATTTGCGATCTCCAGCAGTTGATCTTCTTGCACACACATGCTGGATTCACCTGATTTGTTAACAAATGGGTTGCGGTTCTATTCCTTGCAGTTTGTGGGTCTTTCACTGGGCCTTTTCCCCTACACAAAGAAACTTTCCAAAGACATCTGTTTCCTACTCATTTTGCTAGCTTGTGGGTTCAATTTTGGCGCTCAAATGACCAAGATGTAACCGAGAGAAAATGGTCATTTTTCAAAATAAACGATTTTTCAAAATAAAAGATCGTTCAGTGAAATTGTGCAGAGTTTCTGCGTTTTTAAGTAGTTGGAGCATTGTAAATATCCACGCTCGCCTCCCTCGTCATGGTAAGCTACGGCAACATAGCGCATTTGAGATGAATGACGTCACTACATTATAACCGGTTATGATTATTACTGAACCGATACCGAATTGTCCGCATCTGCATTGCGGTGCACCGAAGAAACAATTAATTTTGACACTCCTAACATGATTAATATAGGCTTCTTGGCATTGGTCGGGGCCCCCTAATTTCCCGGGGCCCTAAGCAGCTGCTTACCTTGCTTAAGTCTGCCCTTGTCCAAAACCAATACATATAGACATCCAAAATATGCAATTTGTATATTTACTATATAATTATGTACTTTAATGTATATGTTGATGTATGTTAAAACTCACTGTGTAGCTCAGTTTACAGAAATTTACTGCCCTCTCTCCATTCTCATTGTGTTATTTGGATCCATTTATCTTTTATCTTTACTATGTTTCTCTTTTTACCACAATGGGAAGGGATGTCCTCATCTTGTCCTGTTATTTTCAAATGTAGAAAGCCATGACTTGAGGAGCCACATGTCCTCGTCTCTTTTGCATGGCAGTTTTTCCTGCTCTTTGTATGAACAGAGCTGTACTTGATTGCCCCGGGAAGAATGAAAATCCAGTTGATGTGCAATATCTCTGCGGCCGCCAAAACAGGCACCGTTTTCTGTCCGGTCGACGAGAGGGGAACATCATCAAGCCCTACCAAATTAGTTTTGAAAAGTTCTTGCAGGCAAATCTTGCTTTCTGTATTTTGGTAAGATGACAATCTTGTATCTTATAAAAAACATTTTTCTTCCACATGTTGCTGCCAAACCGCAGCAATATGGTGTTCATTTTGAGCTCTGTCCTTCTGTCCTTTCTGGTTGGCAGAAGCTGAAGCACAGGTATGAGCGCACAGACTGACGCTAGTATTTGGACTCGGACTGCTGGCTTATAGGCCCGCTAAATGAGAAAAGCTTTCAAGATGCTTTCTGGTACATGTTGTTATAACGAGATGTCTCCAAATCTCATTTCTAATGCAGCTTTCCAGGAACATTTCGTGTCTGAGTGGAGGAAAGGTCTCAGCTTTGTCAAACGATCACTAATCACCCTGTGTTTATCTCCCAAACCACCTAGATTGTAAACGTCAGTTCTAACTGCTGACTTGTGTATACTTTGGTTTTAAAATCATCTCGAATAAATGAATGGCTTCATTGTTGCAGATGTTTATTCCGCAAAACAAATCTTGCTAAGTGCGAAATGATTTTTCGTGACTTTCCAGTATCATCGTCTCCCGTTGGAAATGCCAATAAGTATTTTGCGAGTCTTGTCACAAACACAGTATAAATCACAGTTCTGCCATTCTGATGCAACAAAGGAGTCTTGATGGCAAAAGAATTACCTTTAAATCATTATCAGCATTTCCATCAGCCAAATATCTGTTGAAACGCACAGTACATCACATCTCAAAGCGTCGGTCCTGAATGGAAAGGAACGTCTTTATGTTCTCTTTTTGTTCAAATTAAATATATATTGGGCACGGGTGTCATTCTCTCTATAACTGCATCCCTGTTTTATTGTATACCCGAAGATGGATGGTGTGCCTGTGACACAGTGATTTACAGGCCCTCAGTTTTCTGTGGCAGGGCTTTAGAGAGGCTAGCTGACATCCAGCCAGCACTTTGGAGGGGTAGAATAAAAGCTGACGTTTTATTGGCTTTAAGGAAGAGAGAATAGGAAGGCCGGTCACACAGGGGAGAATAATAGTTTCTGTACTTTATTTTTCTCAGGCCCTGCCAGCTGTCACAGAGCCCCCCAAAAAACGCTGGGGAAATTTATAGGGTATTATTTAGAGACATGTCAGCGGTAATGACTACAGCTATGATTTCAATTATCACCCACTAAATGTAGCTTAATTCACTGTGTTGCTGAACCTAATGAGTGAGCCTGACATCATTTTTCAAACACTCGATACCGAGCTATTTTAATATTTTATATTGACCGTTGGTTTTATTTTCCTCCCTCACGTTTGGCATTGAGGAACGGGCCGGTCCCTCATGGGCTGTTGTACCGTCAGCGTTATGTAGTTCAAAGTCTTCCCAGGGATATATTTTTCCATTGACAGAAATCCAATTAGTTTTAGTACACAGTCTGGCTGAATAAAAAGGCTCTTAAAATCTACAATATGTTTCCTTAGCGCTTTAGCAGAGCACAAACCCGGTGATGGATTTTTATAGCCTGACCTGATGGGGCCCGGCATGGCAGACATGCCTGACTCCCTTCCTCTGTTTTGACATGTTTAGAAACAAACGAGTTAGACATCATTCTCTCTTCGCTTTGCAAAGCGCTCTGTCAATATCGCTTCACGTTGAGGTCCTCGTTCATGTTGATTGATTATGGTAAAAGCTAATCCACAAATGGCTTTAACATCATTCTAATGAAGAAGGATGTTTAATTCATCGCTGACATGTTTAGTAAAACGGTATTTTCACCGAACTGATGCATGCTTGACCTGTTACGGCTGGCATCTGGGCTGCTGGTATGATGCTCAAGTTGAGTCTGTGTTAGTCTGTGCTTCGCTACCAGTTTACGTCCTTTATCACGCAAAGCCATCGAGCTGATTAATGATGTAAGCAACTGGGAGGCATGGAACTTATTAGTGCTTTGAAGCAAAAAAAAAAGAGCCTGCCGTACTTTTACTTCCCCCTGGACCTTTCCCAAAGGGAGAAAAAAAGAAGGTTAGCAGTTTGGAAACGGAACAAAGGATTCCCCCTCAGTACTATCCTCTCAATGTGCTTGCTCCATGACACTTCGTCTCCCACAGTGTCTCCTAGCGAGCCGGTCCTGCAAAGCGAAGACAGATACACCGGCTTTATCTTGCCAAGATTTGAAAAGAAGATCGTTGCACCTTCTTATGTTATGAAGTTTGAGGGCAGTTCCTGTGATATATGTTAACGCTGTGTGAATTTGTCCAGCCACCATAAAACACACTATGAACCCTGTCATTGGTAATTTGCCCTTCCAAACGAACGGCGTTATTAGAAAATATTTGCTGTAACAGTTTGCAGATAGATGCTGCCCAGAATAATAAGTCAGCCTCAGTGTTATGATTTCTGTTAAACAGTGGTGTGCCACCTGGAGAGTGATGAACTAGAGGGTACTATCCAAATCGCTTGCTTTGCAAACGTGTACCATCAGTTTTTTTTCTTCTCTTGGCCGGCATACCAAAACCATACAGGGGTTTAAACAGCTGCTGCAGATTTTGAACACAGCTGCAACACATTTCCCCCGCACATTTCAGAGTCACTTAGAGCTTTTTCACAGCTAAAGCACGTAACAACTATGTGTGTCCTTAAAAAACAGCGACATTAAAAACAATATGTGTGTTTTTAACATTTGGTTTATCATAAAGACCTTCTGTAGGTCTTGGTTAGGCTAAATGGAATCTGTGTGCAGATTTCCGCAGATTTTTTGCCCATCATTGAGTCTATTTATTTACTTGTGTAAATGTGTGCAAATTTATGTTTATTCAGTTTTTACATTCATTTCGACTAATACTAATTTCATAATAAAATTGACTTGAAAGTGTTTATTTGCTTTATTTACAAAACAGTTTGTAAAGTAATTTTTTCTGTCTTTTATTAGATGTTATAGACTTGCTTTGTTTACTAAATAAGTGGCTCTAGATGGATTTGCAGTGTAAACATTGAAGTTAAAAAGCTATTATTTTTTATATCATATGTTAAGTTTTTAGTTATGATACTCCCAAAATAATTCCAAATAAATTCAGAGGTTTTATTTTATTTATTTATTTATTTATTTTTTTTTTACAAAATTCTCAGCAGAAATAGCAAAAAAAAAAAGTTTGCAGATTCTGTCTGGCCCTAGTCTTAGTGATTAGTTAACAGGTTAACCTCTGTGACTTTTTTTCATCAATCATTTTGATTACAGTCTTGGTTATTATTAATCGTGTTTAATTTGAGGCTTAATATGATCATATTTAATTAAAACAATTATTTTAATTGATGACATAATTTCCAGTATTTCATTATTAACTTTTTTTTTTATATATTTATGTAATTGTCAATAATCCTGAATCCTTATACTAATGCTCATAATCTTTCTTTGTATGTATTTAACAAATGAACCCATCACATTTCATATTTTAAATAAACTTTGTTGACATTCTTTATTGAATTAAACTTAAATTTATATATTGATTTATTTTTAATTGACAGTGCAGAACAAATGCACACAATGCATTTTATATTTTAAATTGTCAAATTGATCAAGTAAAAAACTCAGAAAAAACAGAGATTCATTCTGTAATTTCTATTGAAATATCATTGTACATTTCATTGTTTGATGTAAATAAGGAGTCAGATGTTGTCTTGTGGATATGCACAAAAAAATTTATTAAATGGATTTGGTCATTTTTTTAAGGTAAGTGATTGCAAACAATTTATATGTGCTGAATTTAAACAAATTGCATTTAGTATTGTTCAATTTAACTTGTTTAACTTCAGCCCTTATAAATAGTTAGCAACCACTTACCTTAAGAAAATTAGTAAATCCAATAAATAATTTTTTTCAGTATCTATCTCATTTTAATTTGTCCTTGTATTATATAGTGCCACAGTTTAATAAATCGTTATGACAAAATTTACGTAGTATTCTCCTAGCATTTCACTGCAACAAAATGCCAATGTTTTTTTTTTTTTTTTTTTATGGTTCCGTGTCAAAAATATGAAACCTTTGGCACAATAGTCACAAATTCACTCATGAACGGCAGTGTAGAGCTTTGGAAAAGATGAATGTTAAGCTCAAAATGCTAAATTAAAAATGTATAACTTTTTACTAAAACCTCCACCTTTTTTGGCACAATTTTGGATCAACGTCCTGGTAACAAAAAAAAAAAAAAAAAAAAAAAAAAAAAAAGAAATGCACATCAATCATCTGCGAGATATGTAGGCATTGTTTAGCAGTAGTCTGCTGTTATTTGGGTATTTGGTGATGTTTAAGGCACTTTTCCCCCCTCGGCTCTCAGACTGCTTTGGTCTTGAGTAAAGAGTTGTCTTTTTGTGTCTGGGTCTGTTGGTCTTCAGAGTCTGTTTGAGAACTGAGAGAGCATGAGGATTCAAAATGCCCAACATTGAAAGAGAGGGAGGAGGTGGGATATCCTCATGAGTCTACTTTCTCAGACAGACAGACAGCCTAGACTGCCCCTACACTGACTGTATGCGTCTGATCTGACGAGAGTTTGCGTGTCAATAAGATAAAGGGGTTCAGGTGAAATCCCTTTACCGGACCTTGCTGCAAGAGCCCTCACTGGCACTGAGGGGAAGGAAAGGATTTCATAGAATTGTCACGTGGGCCGTTTGTTCCTGTTAGCTCTCGGTGTGGAAAGAACTGCGTATTTCTCAACGTAGTGGGTTGCCTACTAATCTACATAGTGAGCTGCCATCTAATGCAGCATCCTAATCAGGAACAAGTGACCAACCAACAAAAAAGTAGCATATTGCTAAGCTAAAAACAAGCATACAAATAGACTGCACACTCAAGTATTTGGTGAATTAGGCCAAGTGTGTAGCTGTTTTTTATCATTACTTTATATCGTTCATCCTTAAATACCAGAAATATTTTTTTTAAAATATAGTTTTGCTTGATTAACTTATTTGGCAATATTTTATTTGGGAAGCATTACAGTATCTGTACCAATTGCAAATTGTTATCAATTCTTGAAGAGAATATTCTTAGAAATAACATATTATACATATACATAATATACATATTATACATAAATCCCACCTTTTTTAATTCCCCAAAGTAAGATGTTTAATACATTTTAGCAGATAATTTTTTACAAGTAGTGTAATAAATCAGACAATGTGTTGACCCTCATAATATTTTTGGGTGTATTTTAATAATGCATAAACATTTCTTGAAAATATAGAGTTTTTTAGTAAGGAAAACACCACTTTGCAAATGCTTTAACACATTAATAATAATGTTGTTGTTTTTTTTCTGAATTTACTGCAATTGTTTTAATAGGGATATAACAATTTAACAACTTCAAATGCTAATCTATTTTTGTTTGTGTCACATATGGCCCCTTTCCACTGAGTGGTTCGGTATGGTTCAGTTCGCTTTTATGGCCGTTTCCACTGTCAAAAGGTACCTAAAAGCAAACCATACTGTACCACTTTTTGGGTACGCTTTTGAAAGGGTACCTAGCACAACAAAAGGGTACCAAAAGGCGGAGCTAGACGAGCAACTGAACACTATTGGTTTACAGACAAACGTCATTTGCGTGTGTACAAGCCAGGAGAATGAAAACAAAGGAAGCGCCATTTTTAAATACACGGCCAAGCTCATCATTAAAATAAAGTAACGAGCCGTGGTTGACCCAAGCTCAAACAAAACTTGTCATCATCTTGATGAACAGCTACAAAGGGCAGCTACAAAGCCAAGAAGATGAACCTCTTGTCCTGTTGTTGTTTTACGAGCCTATCTAAAGTGTGCGGTTTCACTTTCTCCAGAGAGCTCGCAATCGATCGCCGCACTTTTATACTTGAAATAACTAACTTCTTGAGCAGATGATAATAACGTGCGCATGATTATTGAAGTGCTTCTGGCATCCTTTTAGAAATGGACAAACGTGAGTGATTCGCAAAAAAACAAAGGAGAAGTCTGAAAAAACAAAGGAGCAAATGATCCTTTCAGCAACCTAAAATATGAAGAAACTGCCATTTTTAATTATTATCGTCGCCTTTTGGACTATTATGAACTGGGAATGATGGAATTACTTTCTACCAAGAGGTTACATGTGCTGGTGAAGATTAAAGGTTTAAAAGTTGTTTTTGAACCCAAATAAGGACTAAATGTCTGTTGTGTGTAGTTTTTCTATAATTGGTAACATATCGGAGAGTGTAAGGGGCTGTATGTGTTCATATATGTTGCATTTATTTATTTATTTTATTTAATGGCAGACGTTAAAGTAGGCTATTTCACATCATTGATCTGCAGTTATAATCAAATCCTGTTAATAGAAAGGTTATTAATGAACATTAATGCGCATGTATTTGTGTAAAACGCATCTTTTTTGTGAGAAGTCCTTCTTATATGATATGTGAACGACCTGTAGCTTTACTTTGACATTTCCTTGACCGAGAATGACATCGACTGAAACTTTCTGTTATTGGTTTAGTTTTGGCAGTGGAAACGCAAGCCTGATAAAGATGACCCATACCATAGTGTACCACCTATTATATGTATTTTAGATGTTTGAGGAATTAGGAACCCTTAAAAATACTTAAAATAATCTATGGAGATTTTTCAGTGTCAAAAACATTTGTTGAATATATTTAGCCTTTTTCAGTTTATTGATTTAACATATGTAGGCCTATTGCTTGACAAACTACTTTGTTTATTTATATGTATATATCTATAATTTATTTATTTATTTATTTATTTATTTATTTATTTATTTATTTATTTCATTTAGATATCTCTTTAGTTTTGAGATATGAAAGAAAAGGAATTTGATTTAATTAAATTTAATTCAGTGGGATTGTGTATATTGTCCGATTCTATAAAGTTCAAACTATTATTTTCATAATATATTTGGTGTTAAAGCATAGTAAGAATTTTGATCAGATGGAATTTTACATTTAACTGTTTGATAAAATAACTGTAATTTGGGTTCAAACACACCTACAGTGGTTCAAATTCTAAGAAGATCTTTTACTTAGAACTCGTCTCTCTAGAACTTATTCGGTAGGCATCACACAGAGGTCCAGGCCTAAGAAAGCTCTACCTCCCCTTGTTTGATCTTCACTACTGTGCTCAGCTCTTGATAAGACCCTGCTGAGGACATTACGGCTTCAAAGCTTGTCACTCAGTGAACAGAATTGGGTGCTTTGAGCTGTTTGGAGTGCGTTGTTGTGTTTCATTCCATGTCATGTCAGTGTTAGACGGCTCTGAACATGTCAGTCCTGTATTTCTTAAATTTATTGGAGTATTTTGAATTTGCAGCATGAAAAATAATGAATGGACTTGCATCTCGATTTATCACGGAGGCCATTACAGCCTAGAAATAAGTCGTGCCATGCATGACTGGGTCATTTTGCTAAGTTACGCACCATGACAGCACATCTTTGTCCTGCGTGCTAGAGATATAAATGCCACGTTCTCTCTATAGAATCGTAGTCACAACCGGTTGGTGGTGTGTTGCAAATGTGGATCCTTCGACAAGCCAGGCAGGCAGTTTAAATTAATTATTAGCTTTATAGCAGCCCCTCAGGCCGTGCTGAGGCAGCTGAGCCCTAAAGGGGGCTAATCCGGCCCTGCTTTACAGAAAATCAATGCTGGCCTTTGGTGTTGGCATGCCATCCGGGTAGGGGGACACATGTCAGATAACTCCTGATTTTTTCATGAGGTGTGTTTTGAAGATGTAAAACCAATGGGAGGTAGCTGGAGGTGCTAAAAATGAAAGGAATATCCGGAAGCTACGAAAGAACGGCCGGGTTTCTTACAAGGGCGTGACAAGTATTAATGAAACATGCAGAATGAATAAAATAAAAATTGAATTTTGCTTGATCGGAGAGAGAGTTAAATTAACATGGAGTTGGACGACAGTGGAGTCAATGGTGACTTGACCACAAGATTATGTTGTATGGGTATATTTTTGGCAATAGCTAAAAATACTGTGTGTTGTATGGGTTAAAATGATAGATTTGCATTTTATATCGAAAATCATTAGTATCAAAAGCTTGTTTATTCAGCTTAAAGCTATTATGACCCTATTTACAAGATGTCTCTTATGTCCCTAGAGCAGGGGTCTCAAACTCAAATTGACAGTGGGCCATTTCAGTGACTGACAATTCATAGTAGGGCCGTTTTAACATTCAAATACAAGAAAAAAGTGGAAACCTGACGTAATTGGTGCATCTAAGGACAACAGACATGAGTCATTCTTTAACAGTATATGCAGTCAAAACTCTAGCGTTTTGTTTCTTGTTGTAAATATTGAAGGGGGAGTTTAAATTGCTATGAAAATACTACAAATAATAGACATAATAATTATTATTCTGTCCAAACCAATTGTAGTGTTTCAATAGTGTAAGAACAGCAGAAAGCAGTTTGGGTATTTTCCCCCTCTACAACAATGAGGGGAAAAGTACGTACACATTCACAGTTACTTTAACAAGTTCAATTCAACTAGCAGTACAATTTTACTAATGTACATTTTTTTTATATGCAAATCTTAATACGCATACGAGGAAAATCTATTAAATGAGATCATTTGAATTGAATATTAGCAAAATTTCATATTTACACCACCTGGATAACATGTAAGCCATATTTTTGTACAACAAAATAGTGGTATAAAACTGACAATACTCAAACGACCCTTGAATATTTACAAAAATACAGCTTTAGTAAAAATAGAGCACTTGCGCACATAGAATTAAAACGCATTTCTGTTACTTAACCGTACACTGAGAGAAAATGAAAGTAAAACTAATCTGAATGCAGTACTCTAAATATCGACTAGGTGGTGGGTCAAAAACACAAGTGGCTAGATGCAACTGCACAACAATGATAGTGGTTCAAAAATATGTTTTGGTGTGCCGAATCTCATATTTTTGATGTCAGTTGCGGGCCAGAGGGAGAAGGAGGGCCGGCAGTTTGAGACCCCTGCCCTAGAGAATGTATGTGAAGTTTCAGCTCATAATGCCCCATAAATAATGTTTAAGAACTCTTTGACTCTTTGAGGCTTTGATTAAATTGTGCTATTTTGGTGACTGAGATTGTGACGTGCATGTTTTGACATAGGGCGGAGCTAAAATGCCTGTGTGTTAAATTGGCTGCTTGTCACTCATCATAGATATATACACTAGATATCGCATATGGACCCTGAGCATGCTTAAATACCGCTGCCACATTTGTACAGTGCTCCCAGGACAAAAGTAATTTAACCACACTTAGTCAAGACTAAAGCCAATCTGAAGATACTTAAATATTACGGGTCGTACGGGTGTAGTAATGAGCATACAAGAAAACAAAGCATAAATGCAGAACATTTCATAGGTAAGATATTTGCTTATTGATGATAATACAGTCTCTTACTGCACTGACCATAAGGCAAAGTAGCACCAACTTGCACTAAATTGTAGGCTTATGTTTGTGGAATAAAATCAGCAAACAATGTTAATGAAACATGACAAAAAGATGCTGTGGTGCCAGAAACTTGTATTATTGTCGCCTAAGAGAAGTAACGGCTAGTTTTTGAAGGAACTTATAAGGGTGCCTGATAACATAAAAGTGCTTGCGTCTCAATATGCATACTGTCCTCCCTAAATGATTGAATATTACAAATGTTATATACCATTTAGTAGGGCTGCTTGATTTTGGGAAAAATCATAATCACAATTATTTTGGTCATAATTGTAATCACGATTATTCAAAACGATTATCACTTGAAGTCAAAATTATTCGCCCCCCTGTATTTTTTTTTTTTTAGTAAATATTTACTAAATTATGTTTAACAGAGCAAGGAATTTTAACAGTATTTCCTATAATATTTTTTCTTCTGGAGAAAGGCTTATTTGTTTTATTTTGGCTAGAATAAATGCAGTTTTAAATATTTTGAAAACTATTTTAAGGTCAATATTATTAGCCCCCTTAAGCAATAAATATTTTTAATTGTCTCCAACAGAAACTACTGTTATACAAAGACTTGCTTAGATACCCTAATTAAGCCTTTGAATCACACTTTAATCTGAATGCTTGTATTTTGAAAAAATATCTAGTAAAATATTATGTGCTGTCATCATCATAGTAAAGATGCAAGAAATCAGTAATTAGAAATAAGTTATTAAAAATATTATGTTCAGCAATGGGTTGAAAAAAAATCTTCTTTCAATTAAACAGAAATTGGGGGAAAGGGTCGCTAATAATTCAGGAGGGCTAAGAAATTCTGACTTCAACTGTATATATACAGTTATTTTCCTCCCCGCAAAGTAAAGAGATATAAATACAATAGAATAAAAAAATATGAAACAAACTGTGCTTTAAGCATGTCCACTGTAAGAAAAACACTTTAGCTACAAAGTCCTTCAGTCAAGAGCAGTGAGGGATTTTCTCCTCTTGTTGTTTGATTAGTAATGATGAAAACAGGCGGCAGCAGGAATATTGCGCACTGTCACTTTAATGGTTTCTCGTTCACATGTCTTTTGATTCTCAACTCATTTGTTTATTACACAAATAAGGGTTTATATGAATAATCTCTAAACATCGCATGTTGACACCTATGTGACCATTAAAGCAATCACGTTAACATGACTTTAGATGTGTGTGCTCTGCTCGTCTTAGTGTGCGAATGAGACCAAATGCTGACCGCATGCTTTGGGTGTGCAGCGCACACACACAGAAGCATATGATCTCGTTTGCGCTTTTAAAAACATGAATCAATGGACAATGCGCACCCCGTGTTGCAAACATTACATTACAGTACATGCTTTTAGTCATTTTCATGTGAAGCTGAGCTTTGCAGAGCAACAAATGTGTACAACTGGAAAGGGGGCGGTTTATGATGATAATAATCATTTATCTCGATTAATGCTTTTTCATAATCGTTAGAAGCCGAAATCGAAACCGGATTTTACATTAATTGCACAGCCCTACCATTTAGATCAGAAAGGTGGAGGTGGATATGTATATTGAGACGTAGGGATATCGATGGTCCACACAAATCATTCATAACAGAGATTCATTCACAAACGAATCGCTCCCTCAGTTAGAATTAGAAGTGAAAACGGGAGAGGGGGTGTGTTTCAGCACACAGATTAGATCAAATTTAACAGTGAGGGTGGATAATACAAGCTCAACACAATCTCTTTGTTGGCAATGCCTGTGTGGTCACTGATTCATCGATGTAGAAAAGTGATGTAAAATTATAATTTTTGTAATTTTAAACTTGCAGAAACTCCCGATCGTTGACATGTATAATTGTTTGCATATCTATGGCTCCGGATGGCCAGTCCTCCGCTGGTCCCACATGCATTTTAAATGACCTCTACCCTGTACTAAAATGGCGGCTCCATTGACACATTCCTTCCAGTAGACAACAACAGCGTATAGGCGACATCTAATGAAAATATCTGTGCTCACTCATGGCTGTTCATGCTAATGAGGCAGAGATCATCACCAGTGGGCAGGGCTTCCCCCTCTGATGACATACAAAACGAGAATGTCAATCAAAGTGTTTCTGGTTATAAATGATAATAAAAAAGAATTAATAATTTCTTTTTACCATTAGAGGCTTGTTATATCCACACACTGCTGCCACACAACTGTATTTAAACCCCTTATAAAAATGATTTTTGCATAATAGGTCCTCTTTAATGTATAAATCTCAATTTTTTCAAAAAATTACTCTTATGACAGGTTTTGGAATTTATGATCACGTATTACATTTCTTTTATTTCCTGCTTTTGCTTTGCATGTAACTCTGATTCTCAACTTACAACATCTTATTTTATGTTTAGAGTCTTTGTATGTCTTTTGGTAAATCATTTATTAGGAAGCAGAAGATCTTTTTTCTTTTCAACACTTAGAGGTTACTGTTGGATGACTTGTTAGTGCCATTTTGCAGTTGCTAAAGTAACTGTCTGAAATGATAATGCATTTCATAATGTGCTGCATTGCATTACCACTTTCTCTGTGGAGGAGAGTGCTTTCATGGTTTCATCAGACTAAACTTCTGCTGGCATAATCTCTGGATCAAACGTACATGGAAAGACTATTACATCAAACATTTAGTCAGGAGTGATTTGTGATTCATGTGAAAGTCAAACAGGAGACCGTAAAAGCATCTTATGGGCTATGAGCTCCCATTTTTAAAGGAAAAGTTCACCAAAAAAAAAAAGAAAGAAATTTCGGAAATATGTCTGCGTTTACTCACCCTCATATCTTTGGAAGCCCAGATGACTTTTTCTTTCATGGAACGCAGAAATGGTTATTTAGAGCAGATGTCAAAGCTGCTCTTTTCCTTACATTGAAAGTCAGTAGTCATCTTTTTTTAGTAATCATGACATTTGTAGCACCTGGTATTAAGATGAGTTGCGACAATAATGTATTTTGCAATATCACAAATTAATGATTATGATTAAATGATTACAAAATTATTTATTTTTTATTTCATTGATCAATATATATCATCACATGGCACAGCCTTTCAAACTATATAAAAACTTTGCTACCATAGTAAAAAAATAGCTGGGTCAGTTGTCATTTCTGTGTGGAGTTTGCATGTTCTCCTCGTGTTCGCGTGGGTTTCCTCTAGGTACTCGGGTTTCCCCCACAGTCCAAAGACATTTGATATAGGTGAATTGGGTAAGCTAAATTGTCCATAGTGTATGTGTGTGAATGAGTGTGTATGGAGGTTTTCCCAGTAATGGGTTGCGGTTTGAAGTACGTCTGCTGCATAAAACATTTGCTGGATACGTTGCCGGTTCATTCTGCTGTGGCGAGCCCAGATTAATAAAGGGACTAAGCCGAAAAGAAAATGAATGAATGAATTGTAATGCCATAGTATACCTGTAGTGACTGGGAAAAAATGGCAATCTTTTCTTTTAAACCACAATGGTAAATGGTCCCTGTGGCACACAGTTTAAAGTAGCATTGTTTCATTACGCTTCTGGTGGGTTTACTGGCATATTTCATACGCCACAGAATTTTATTTTTTGTAAGTTTATCAAATATGCTGTGAAAAGTTTTTTGTTGCCTTTAGTTAAAGTGAATAAACTTATTGCTTTAAAATTAAGTAATTTGACTATAAATAATAATAGAAATTCAGTCAAGTCAACTTAACACTTCCAAGTTACAACAGGTTTAACTAAATCAGCTAACCAATTTTTACAATGTAGATAGTGAATCCAGCATGGCCTCAAACAAACTTTAGTCACAATGGCAGGAATAAAGGCTGGCTGGCTGACCATGTGTGATTAGATGACTGAAAATTCATCTTATTAGCCGAAACAGGGCCTTTAAAACCAAGGGTTTTAGAGTTAACTATATGAGTCACATTGTCTATATTGATGATTTATTTGGACTAATGTGTCAAGTTCAAAACAAGTGACAAGTGCCTATCCAATTTCATTATATGCTAAAGAGAAGCATGGACATTCAAAACAACTTATTGGATGAGCTTAATGTCTTTTATGTTCTGCTTAAGAAAATAAGTAAGGGGTTGTATTGACATGAGGGTGAGCAAATGATGAGTCTATCACTTTAAAAAAAAAACAGAGTATTACAAGAGAAGGCTGCAACTGCATTCATAAGTGTATCACTTCATTCATGAGTGCTCAGGTTCAGATGTCCAGTTCAGGTAGACAGCTACTCAATCCGAGTGTTAAGCTTTGAGCCCCCTTCCTCAAATCTGGCTTGTGTTCATTGAAAGGTGTTATTTCTCATCCTGCCCTTCTCTCACCATGTTGAAAGCTCTCTGGCTACAGTTCCTGTGGTGGTGCTGTTATCCTTTGGACACATGCGGTGCATGTTTCTCCCGGCGGCTCAGCAAGAGGCCTCTCGTTATCTCAGGGGAAGCCCTCCAGCTCATCCGAGGGGGAGCATCCTCTCAAATCCCAAACGAGGGTTCACCGTGGCCCCCTCTGCACCCCACCTCTCTTCACACTTGCTACCCCCGCTGGCCTTCACCATCCTGGACACCTTCTGCATCTGTAATCCTCACACACACTGCTTGGGTTTCCTCAGCCTGTCTCTGCCCATCCGAAGCAATGAACAGAAGGAAATTTGTTCATAAATTTTTTTCTTCTGTTTTTCAGTGTGTGATGGGGGACATGTTGAAAGTGCAGATGCAAAGGTGAATAGAAAATCCGTTTTGGACTCGTCCACATGGCAAATGATTTTGGTCAATCCATAAAAGTTTTAAACAACACTGGTGCTTTTGGTTTCGGATTAAAGGTTACTGAGTGGAAAAATCTCAAAATGACAGTGCATAGCCATGTGAATAGCCATAGAAGTGTCAATTTTTTAAACTATGATGTCACAGTATTACGAAGCTCCTTATGCAACAACTGGTAACAAACAACAATGGCAGATTGCAGTGCTGAGTTTGTACTGCATTCACGGTTATGTTAATTAGCACTATTACAACACAATCTGGTATTACTGTTTTAAGTAAATGACCAGCGGAGATGCATTAACAGTCACACACATTAGATATTTTGACATGTAATTGCATTCACCATCTTTTTTTATGTCTGTACTCATCGCTACACTGTAAAACCCAAAAAGTTAAGGTAACTCAAACCATTTGAGGAAACTAATTGCAACAAACCATTTAAGTTAAAAAACGAATCCTAATGAGTACTGTGAACTTAATCCATTTGAGTAAACGAAGCAATTTTAGCAAAATAAAACCCAGTAAATGAAGAGAACAATGAAAACAAACTGAGTACTATAAACCCCAATAAGGGACTCAAACCGTTTAAGGAAACCGATTGCTACAAACCATTTGAGTTAAAAACTAATCTATATGAGTACCGTGAACTTAGTCCATTTAAGTTGAAGTAATGAGGTATTTAATTAACTGGAGCTCTGCAGCGAAACTTCTTGTGACCCGAGATGAGTTGAAAATGAACACAGAATTTGCAGTTGAGATGTCTTGTGCTTTTGACGTTGTGCAGAGAATTAGAAGAAAAAGAGGACCTATGTATGGTTGCGGCCAATGGAGGACTGGAGAATGATTGACAAGTGACGAATTCCACTAAACTCCACCTGTTAATATCAGCTGCGTATAAAAGTGCGAATTAGGAAATGAAAGTTGTTGCACACCTCCTGAACTGAGGATTTTTTGGGTGGAACTTGCGCCAAAACAGGGAGAACATGCAAACTCCACACAGAAATGCCAACTGACCCAGCCGGGACTTAAACCTGCGACCTTCTTGATGTAAGGCGACAGTGCTAACCACCGTGCTGTCCGTATTACACTATTTTTGAATTAATGTTATTATACATTGTATATATTTTTATTAGATATTTAACAGTGTTAATTTCAATACAGTTTAAAATTTTTTTTTTTTTTTTTTGTGAAAATAAATTGTAAAATCTATTCTTGCCTTGAAAATGGCCATAGAAGTTGGCATGGCATAAAACTTGGCATACAAATTGCACCATTTTTTTCTTTCCATTGTGGATGCAGACATTTTCTTAAAACGAATACATGTATGGATGTGCTGGAATGAGATATTCATCCAAGAAAGTTAAATTATGCACCCCAAAATGAAATGAAAATTATGTCCCCAAATGCCCTGTTTACCCCTCGCATTAAGATTTTTGTTCATTAAGATTTAAGATTTTTGATATTAAGATATTGATATCAAGATTTTTGATGACTCAAAAGAAATCTGGTCAAAAAAGTTTTTAGCTACCTCTAGAAATGATCAAAATTGCAAATGTTTCAGAGCTTATTTAAACCTGTATTTAATTTAGTGGACCAACGTATTAAATCCCGGTTGGAATTTAGAATTTGCTTTATGAGTTTATAGGTTTGGTCTGAAAGTGAAAAATGTTAAGAGCACAATTTTCTCTTGCCAGCCTGATCTTAACCTAAACAAACCTGTTTGTGCCTGTCATTTTCTTGTTGTCTGTTCATATGATTTAAACTATTATATGGTAAAATAAAAAAGGGAAAAGACCATCCTTTTAAAGAAATCATGAAAATGGTTGAAAGTGATGAAGAGATGAAATAAAACTCCAGGTGTTAACAGGAATGGGTCTCACTCCTGACCTATAATCTGACCAAAACACATCTTAATTTCAGGTGTGAATGGGACCAAAGTGGCGCCAAAAACATGAAGCAGTCTTACAAATTGTAAAACTTAAATTCTGTTGTATGGCTGTCAAATAATTAATGACTGTTTTTGTTGATGTGCAGTTCAAATTCCGACTCATTAAAAGGTAGCAAGTTCAAGATGTATATCGACCATATTAATACTGAATTAAAATAAAACTGGAGGGCTGTCTGATGGACAGATGGCTGCCTGTGAACACTTTCAACTGTTTGAAGAGTGCTCAGCTTTATGGTAATGTACTGCATGTGTGAACTGTCAAATTCACTTTTTGGTCCAGATGTCCATATATTATGTTAGAAAAAAAAAAATCACTTTTCAGTCTTGACTGTGAACAGGAAGACAGGAAAATCAGAATTATGTGCTTTTTTAAATATATATTTTTAGGGATTTAACTTAGATTTTTGTTAGGACAGTAGAGAGTGTAGACAGGAAATCATGGGGCAGAGAGCGGGAAATAGGATTGACAAAGGACATTAAGCTGGGAATTAAAGTAATTGTGAGTGGTGTTGTTTTTGGTGGCCTGTTTTAATTTTCTGTTCTAGTCTTTGTGTAAAGTAAAATGAAAAACTTTTTACTTTTTTTCTTCGTTTTAGTCACATTCATACTCTTTTTAGTCTAGTGTGGTTTTAGTTGAGTTTTTTCTAAAATAATAAGTAATGTTATGTTAATGTCTTTCATTCATATTGACTTTCATTTCATTATGGAATATCTTGAAATATCTTTTTTTCTTCGATTTTTGTGGCTGCATTTCTCTCCAACTTTAACCATAACACATTCTGATTTCGTTTCCACTTGATTGTAATGAAAGTTTTTCCAAATGTTGCTGCTGCTTTTTCTCCCAACGAAACCTGGCTGGCCAGCAATCATTCCTTAGCTTTCTCAGTGTCTGTCTGTTTGTTGTCATCTTCTAAATAATGCCGTGAGTGTGGTTAGAGGAAGTGACATCGCCTGCGTCCAAGCTAACTTACTGCAAAATAATAATAACACAACTAAACAAAACTAGATAGTTATAACGTTTAATTTCATCTAGTTTAGTCAACAAATGAAGAGACATTTTAACATTAGTTTTTATTTTGTAAACTACATTTACTCTACCTGACAAAAGTTGTTGAACCCAGCTGTAAGAGCAACTAAAATCTTGATTTCTTGTTGATCATTTGGAAAAGTGGCAGAAGGTAGATTTTTCAGATGAATCATCTGTTGAACTGCATTCCAATCATCACAAATACTGCAGAAGACCTATTGTAATCCTCGTGGGCCCAAGATTCCCACAGAACTCAGTCAAGTTTGGTTAAGGAAAAATCATGGTTTGGGGTTACATTCAGTTTGGGGGCATGCGAGAGATCTGAAGAGTGGATGGCAACATGAACAGCCTGAGGTATCAAGACATTTGTGCTTCCTATTAAATTACAAACCACAGGAGAGGGAACATTCTTCAGCTGGAGAGCGCTCCTTCTCATACTTCAGCCTCGACATCAAATTTCCTGAAAGCAAAGAAAGTCAAGGTGTTCCAGGATTGGCCAGCCAGTCACCAGAGATGAACATTATTGAGCATGTCTGGGGTAAGATGGAGGAGGGATTGAAGATGAATCCAAACAATCTTGATGAACTCTGGGAGTCCTGCAAGAACACTTTCTTTGCCATTATATATTTGAGTCTTTGCAGAGATGTATGGATGGAGTCATACATAATATAATTTTTTTTTCTCCACTGCACCATGACTTTATATTATGAAGAGTACATTATTTTTGTTAAGTGACAAGACTTTTGTCTAAGCAAAGTCAGACCTTACTGTGCTATTTAATATATTAAAAATCAAGGCATGATTATATATTTTTTTGTTAAATTAGGGTACTCTAGTGGCCTTTGCCTGTCATATGAGCCACTTTTGATAGCAAACGATTAACAATTTATTATTTGGTGTCCCTAAAACTTATAGGTGACAAGACTTGTCAGGTAGTGCAATCTTGTATTTATTAGTTATAGCCATCTTCACATGAACAGCATTTTTGTTGCATCTCTTTTCTTTTTAGTCACATTGATATAGGTTCGTTGGTTAAGTTATGTAGTCATAGTTTCCATTGAAGAAAGCAACACTAGTTGTGAGGCTGCTTGTCAGTTGTTTTATCTTAATCCCAATGTTAATTTTGAAAAACAAAATGTGCGTTACATGACTGATTGCTTCAGACTTAAAATATTTTTTGAGAATCCTTTGAAATTGTACTGCATTTTTATGAACTACTGACATTTTAGCATTATGTCAACAACAGTTGGAGGCAAAGAAAAATCTGAAAGGATGTAATTTCAAACCTTTAGTTTCAAACAAGAATCACACTTGAGCCATTTACTCACGCTGTTGCTCTTAGATCAATATATAGGTTTCCTTATGCATTCACATCTAAATACTGCTCTTTTGTTTCAGTATGAAGATAAATATGGTGGCCTGCCCTTGTTCATTCTCATTATTATGTGCTAGCCTCTTTAGAGTGGAAAGCTGGAACTGATGCATTATCCTAGTGAATCCATCTTTCACCCAACACAATGAATAATGGAGAAATGTGACAAACGGCCAAAAAAGCGATGGGGAAAGGCTCATGAATGGAATTAAGGGGAATGATGCAACTCGGCAAGGCTCTCCATCAAGAGCACTGCGGCCCATAGATCATTTTATATTTAACCGAAACTAGAAGAGCTTTGGATATTAAACAGGACTTTGAGTTTGTTCAGCTGGGCCTCTTCCTCCTCATTCAACTGCAGGCAAAAATATGCACTCGTCCCCTTTGCATAGAAATATGCCAGAAGAGTGATGTCATAATTATTTTAATATGGTCCAAAGCTGTGATGCTTAATGTTTAGTGACTGGGATCCATTGAGTGAGTGTGAAGGGTGTCTTCAGGCTTCGCTCAGCAACAGAAAGGACAACATTGTTCGCCAGGGACGAGGAGAGACACAATAACATATTTCATGACTGCATGTGAAGTGCTCTCGCACAAAAGGAGATTTTCACCAGATTACAAGTAAGATGAACTGGGCATCTTTTGTGCAGCAGTGCAGTATTGATGAGTTGCCTGGAGCAACTGCTTTGCACTGGGATGGAGAGCGAGAAGACAAAATGGGCCTCACTATTTATAGAATGAATTCGGTAGAAGCGCAGCTTGTTGGCTTTCGGATTAATATCTTGTTTTTCAAAGCAGATGTGTGAGATTTAGATGTGTAATCAGATTATTTTAATGGCTCCATTTCATCTGCTCTTTATTTTAAAGTCCAAGTGCAGAAGTTCTGCACAGCTAGAGGCACCAAAAAGTATTGCATGATGCATGATGGCTGTTTCAAACTCTTTGCTGTTTTTGCATTTTAAGAAACATGGGTGACTTTGGTTCCCACTGTTTGAGTCATTTCCAACCCAAGGGTGCAGAAATAAAAAGATTTGCCTCGACTAAAAGGCTGAGAAAAGAAAAAGAATGGAATTGATGGAATTTTCATTCACATTTTATTTAAACTATTTTCTTCAGGGTGTCCACGGGGTCTTAAAAAGTATTAAAAGTTGATAAATCAATTATGAGAAAATTAAGGCCCTTTAAAGGTATTTTAAAAGTCTTAATCGCGTTTTTTGCAGTTTTTTTAATTCAAGCTTTGTTTTTTTCCAAGCTTATAACTGAGTTCTGTTGCATGGTTGTACTCCATTGATTCATTAAACTACAACTGTTTATTAAGTTAAAGGTTTGATACTGATTATAACTTGAAGTGGTGACGAGGTCTTAAAATATTCTAAGAAGGTTTTTAAAAAGTCTTAAAAAAGTTATTGAAATTACCTTTAGGATTCTTGCATATAGCCTGTACTTGATGGCTTATGTTAAAATTCCCAATGTAGGGTTTACTTTGTAATACTCTAAATTGTATTTTTGATACAATTTTGAAATAATGCTTATTATTTCTAATCCAGTTATGTTTTTTAAACATTGCGTCAGTTCATTTGGAAAACACTAGCTCTGTCTTCAATTAAAAAAAGAAATCAAATCATTAGAATATAATATTAAAATATTACAATAAAAAAAGTGTATCATTCACTTTTAGAATAATCAATTAATAATTCATTACTTCTATTTAGGAAGCTTAAGCTTTATAAAAATGACAATCAAATATAAATATTATAACATACATACTAAATTAAAGAAAAATACAAAACAAAACCCAAACAATGTTTATCTCTCCAGAAACATCTAACTAACTAAATAAAGGAAAGCAAAATAAATAAACGCAAGAAGAGGTCTTCTGAGTATACTAACTATTTTACTCTATGTATCCAAAAGTACATAGCGTGGCGAGAGAGAGAGAGAGAGAGAAAACACAAACAGGGCACAAACAACAAAAGCATGTAACAATATGGCATACACATGCGTTCGTAAAAACATACATGCAAAATTGAGCTTCCTTCACACACGCATAAAATAACTACAGCATAGGACAATGATTCAAAGTTATTAAATTTTTTTTCTAGTATATTTTATTTGTCTGTTTGTTAATTCAAATATTATTATGTTTAAACCTTAGTAAGCACTCATAAGAAATTCTATTTTATTGACCTTTTATTTGTTTAAACCAGGGATGGGCAAACTTGTTCCTGGAAGGGTCGGTGTCCTGCAGAGTTTAGCTCCAACCCTAACCCTAGCTTCCAAGTGATCTTGAAGACACTGTTAAGCATATTCAGGTGTGTTTGATTACAGTTGGAGCAAAATTCTACAGGACACCGGCCCTACAGGAACAAGTTCGCAAATCCCTCATTTAAACCCTAATGTGACATTTAACCAATGTAGTAATTTATAACCAATATTTTAATTTGAAAAATGTTTAATATCCATTGCTCTGCATCTGTGTTTTGAACCCCACCTCTGATTGAAGTAGCAGCACCTCTGCTTGCATAGAATTATTCAGTTTTATAATGTATTTGCCAGCTTGGCTACTGCGCTAGCATTTTAACATCCATTTACAAGCTTTTAACTGTCAGGATCC
>NC_079447.1:38717835-38740335 GCF_903798145.1 Danio aesculapii | reverse complement strand
CTTAAAAAGTGTTAAATTTGACTTGATGAAACCTGCAGAAACCCTGATTGTATAACAATGGTTTGTTCTATAGGCAATTAAAAAAATATTCCTTAAGGGGTCTAATAATATGACCTTTAAAATGGTTTTATAAAAAATAAAAACTGCTTTAATCTAGCCAAAATAAACTAAAGACTTTCTCTAGAAGAAAAAAAAATATTATTGGAAATGCTGTGAATTTCTTTGCTCTGTTAAACATCATTTGGGAAATATTTGATAAAATTTGCAGGATTGCTAATAATTTTGACTTCAACTGTACATTATATCATTAAATGTACTGTCATGTGAATGCAGAAGCAAAATCAACCACAGTAAAATTTGAAAACCAAATAAATACAGTTACAATCATATATGATTTGTCGAAGTTCAAGTGGATCATCTCCTGACTTAAGTAAACTCGGCCAAATTTCTCTGCAAGCCCCCATTGGCACTCTTTAGCACAATATATTGGACGGTCCAAACAAATGTGTCCGTTGGCTCCAAGGTAGCCCTGAAAGTGACAGTGGAAACACAACTGTCCTTGGCACACACTAGCACACTCGCTTTAGGCCCGACATTGGAAACGCGGCTCTATGGATTCAGTACAGACACAGGGGTTGACAGAGGCAGATTTTAACAGATGCTTCAAGGGGACCTCAGCCCATGAAATCCTGCTGTCCTGGAACCAAAGCCCCACCCTCTAACTGCTGTATAAATAGATTGTCATGACAGGGCAATTCATCTCAAGCCATGAAAACATCAAGTTTAAAAGACAGCTCGTCGAGACCTGGCGCTTGTTAAGGCCAGATCAGCGCTGCAGATGCCTGGGATGTAAACTCATGAAGAGAAGATGAATTTGTCTGTCATCCCTGACTTTGACAGTTGCTGTAAATCTGATTCAGGCCCCGCGTATGTTTGTGTGGGGCGCATCAAATAAGGCAAGAGAGCGAACTGCACATGTAAAAATTTCAAATAAGAGCAACGGCGAAAAGAAAGTCCACCTGGGATACGCGAAGGCTTCTCATCCGATGATGTGCTTTGAGCCTGTTGTTAAAAGAGAACATTTGGCAGTGATTTTTAAAGCCCTCTGCTCTCTCCTTATTTTTTTTTTCCCCCGCTCGTGTTATTTTCAAGATGGTGGTCACGTAAGGCGCCCTGGAAAATGAATTGTGGGAGTGTCTGAAGAGCCATTTGCGGCTTGATTGATGGGAGCAGGCGAGCTGTGCTGGCCGTTTTCTGTGATCTGCCGCATATGAACCGTGCGTGGCACATTCCCCTGGAAACAGTTAAAGTTTTTTAGTGTCGCTGGGTTTTAGCAAAGCGCCACACTTGTCAAATGATATGTGACAAACTCGCTGAGAAGTAGATTTGATATTATAATGTGACGCGTTATGAGGTCTGCCTGGAAGCACTAGAGTTTCATTCGTGAAAAGAGGTTATTAATATGAATGTGGCTCACTCTGATTATTAAACGAAATAAACATTTTTACTAATACTACAGATACTACTTCACATTTCTTTTGTTGTTGTTGTTGTTAATAAATGAATCTATGAAAAGTTGTTTACAAAATAACCGTATACATGCAATGTTGTTATTATTAAATTAAACTAATAAAATGATTAAACTAATAAAACAATTTATATTTGTTTTAAATGTGTGTATATATGCTTTTAAAAAGTGTGTGCATAACAATACTAATAATTCTACTACTGCTACTACTAATAATAAAGTAAAATATTTTACTTATAAATAAATCCACTATACAAACACAGAAATGCAAAGTAAATCTATAACAATAATAGTAGTAAATGGTAATAATAACAAAAACAGTAATATTAATAATAATAATAACAATAATAATAATAATTATTATTATTACTATTTTTGTTGAGTTAAACATTTTCTTTTTCTGTGATTTATATTGCGATTAAAGGATGTAACGATTCACCATGAGTCGGTTGAAAATTGATTTAAATATGTGACTATTCCAACTGAGACATGTTTTGAACAGGGGGGCACTGTTTACAGCCACAGTCTCGCTATCTCACTTGCATATATGCGGCGAGCAAGAGTCGGGACGGCAGAGTAAAATGACAGTGGTGAAGTGCGCCAGACAAACTGTGCAAATACTGAATAAAGACGTTTACTTGCACTTACACAACCAATTTGAATCATATAAACCGTCAGGACAGTGGAAAAACTCCTTTCACAACGTTATACGCAGAAAACTAATAATAAGCCAAACCACGTGGACTGGATGATTTACAGCTCCACTTGTTTGGACGAGTGCCATGGAGATCACATGATGCATCAGTGTTTTCATGGCGAAATGTTTTTCAGACTGAAAGAGAAAGTTGTTCTGTTACAGAACCAGGTATTAGATTATTCTTACCCTCTTCTTTTCAAATTAGTTTATTCATATTTTAATTACTTGCTTATTATTATTAAATATTTAAAAATGTTCAAGATTATCTCTTTCTTAAGTGCATTACATTGATACTTAAGTGTATGACATTGATACTTATTAATTATACAAGTAATATTATTTATTCAACTTCATAATCATGTTTAATGGGCAATGCGGTGGTGCAGGAGGTAGTGCTGTCGCCTCACCACAGAAAGGTAGTTGATTTGAGCCTCAGCTGGGTCAGTTGGCGTTTCTGTATCGAGTTTGCATGTTCTCCCCATGTTCGCATAGGTTTCCTCCGGGTGCACCGGTTTCCCCCGGGTGCTCCAAAGACATGCGGTGCAGGTGAATTGGGTAGGCTTAAACGGTCTGGAGTGTATGTGTGTGAATGAGAGTGTATGGGTGTTTCCCAGTGATGGGTTGCAGCTGGAAGGGCATCCGCTGCTTAAAACATATGCTGGATAAGTTGGCGGTTCATTCCGCTGTGGTGACCCCAGATTAATAAAGGGACTAAGCCGAAAAGAAAATTAATGAATAATCATGTTTAACTTATGTCTCTTACTATATAATTAATAATTTTACAATTAGTATGTTATGCCAGTGGCCAGCCCCCTGGATCAGAGACCTATTGACCACCTCTGTACATACTACTCTTTTCACACCAGCCATCTCAGTCCCCATTGTAATAGTTTTTTTCTCAGGATGGGACATTGTAAATGTGCAAAGACCTTAGCTTGTGCCAGAAAACAGAGATATGCTGATATTTCTTTTTAAAAATGTAAAATCCCAGCATAGTCACAATTTTAGTTTGTTTATATGAATGTCTTCTTTAATTTCAATTTTTCTTTCTTTTTTTTTTTTTTTAATTTATCGGTTTTTAAAATAGCAATTTAGTTATTGCAGAAAATATTTTTTTGCAAAAAAATGTACAGCATTTGAGAAAAAAATGAAAGGGCTCTTCACTTTAAATTTGTTTAAAATATTTTTATAAAAAAATCATGACTAAATCGTGAACTGTGAGATTAGTATCATAAATCGTATCGAATCGTGAGTTAAGTAAAATCATTACATCCCTAGTTGCGATATGAATATAATTTCACAAGATATATTTAGCAACTTTATTTGTAAATAATTCATCATTTTCCCTTGATTGGAATTGTGTAGGTGAGTTCTTCAGCATAAAATAAATACCCCCAAAAATTAAAAGCAGGGATGAAAACAATAGCACAATGATAGCAATTAAATAAAACAGCACTTTTATGGTTTTTGGTTGTTTATAGAGGTACACAAATTCAGTAATCAAATGTAAAATAACTCTGCATGGAGTCTTCATTGCATAAATAAACACAATCATTCCTTGTTAAAGTGGCAGACTTGATTATTTCTTGTGCCCAAGTAGTTTACATTCACTTGAAATCTTAGTCACATGCACGTCAGAAATCTTTCAAACCATTAGATTAGGGTTTCCTTACAACTTGACATTGCAAATCCTGCGACGTGTCTATTGCACATTCGCACATTTCGATATTGATGCTGAAATGATATATTGTGCACATGATCGGATCTGTATGTTTATTTATGTATTTATTTAATTTGAAATTATATATTTATAATGCTGCTATTTCAACATTGACGTTTATGAAGCAGCTATGGTCTGGTTCACTGTAATTCTGTTAATATTCTGTTGACAGCTCAATGGTGTGGAGAAGATATGGATGTAGTTACAGGCTTATGCGCTGTTCTTGAGGAGATCCCAGTCAGATAGAGCTTTGATGTTCTCCCATCTTCACCATCTTCCTCATACTTTTTAAGTACCTTCACAATCCTGAATCATCACAAAGAGCGGCCCACTTATAACCTGCCAGAGCAATCCTCCTGGAAAAGACACCTTTAAATAGTTAATTGGAAAACGATTAAATTTTATAAGAACTTATCAATACTGCTTATTTAGCACAAGTGAAATTCCTCACAAAAAAGGTGACAAATGTGGGCTGAGAGTTTGCCTTTGATCTGAATTAGCATGCAAATGGCTTTTGCCTTGATATGTCAGGCCTTGTCCCGAAGCAAGACGAGGCCTTAAGCCAAAGACAGCGTTTTGGGGGGGAAGGGACAGGCTGGAAAGGGGTGCGAGATACTAGGAGATGTTAATTAGCATGTGGAGGAAAAATACTTCAGACAAGTGGTAAGTGGCTCCTGATAATGTGGTGACTAAACATTTCCCTCCTCCCCATTGTCTGACAGATCAGCAGCTCGGGAGTTAAAACTCCTTTCACCTGAAAGAGGAAATCAAAGATAATCCAGAGTTTGATGTTGGAGAAAACTTTAGAGTTTGGGGAAAAAAGGGGTCACCCAATGTATAGGGCAACGGGTTTAAGCTGTAAACCCCACACAAAGGCCGCTGACAGCCTGCGCTTCACAGGAAAGTCTTTGGGAAGGTCTAAGCACCTTCTCTGTGCATGACTAAACCTATTGAGGGATGGAGAGATAAAGGAACCCACGGCTTAAAATCAAACTTTAATTTTCTATCAAAAATAAAATCCACACCATCAATAGACGAGAAAATGCAAGCAGGCAAAAGTTGCCCTATGCAGGTACGAAAAGAGAAGAAACTAAATTGGATGGATTTCTTTTTCCTGCTTTTTGTGGTTGCAATCTTACAAAAGCTAATGTTGCCATGGCGATGATGAAAAGGCAGATTATTCAATGTTTACTCCGTGGAAATGACATCCTATTGGAGTAAACAGGCGGCGTGTGTTTTGTGACTGGTTTAGATTTATTATTAAGAGCTTTTCTCTGTAGTTGATCTGTAAACTTTAGATAGATTAGTTTCCCCCATGGCACAGTGCATTACATTCCAATAGAGCTGTTTTATGATAGTCATTAGCGCTTAACCCTCATAACATATTCAGGTCTCTTTTGACCCTGAAACAAATACAGGAAAAGGTGTAAAAAGATAATGGCGTATTTATGCAAGTAAAATGAATCACTTTTGTTTGGAAGCTTTTCAGGGTTATAGTTATATATTTTTAGGGGTTTTGTAAGAAGGAAATTAGCTGAACTGTAGAATTTGTTACTTCTACTAAATTAAATCACCTTAAAACACACACAAATTCTAAATTAAATGTAAAAAACCATTGTTATCTTTATTATTATTAATAATATTATTAATATTATTATTATTATCATCATCCGGGTGCTCTGTTTCCCCCACAGTCCAAAGATATGTGATACAGGTAAATTGAATAAGCTAAATTGGCCGTAATGGATGAGTGTGTGAATGCAAGAATGTAAGAGTGTATTGGTGGTTCATTCCACTGTGGCTACCCCTTATTAATAAAGGGACTAAACCGAAAAGAAAATGAATGAATGAATTATTATTATTATTATTATTATTATTATTATTATTATTATTATTATTATTATTATTATTATTATTATTATTATTATTATTATTATTATCAGCAGTAGCGGCTACAGCAGCAGCAGCACTACTACTACTACTTCTACTACTACGAAACTCAAAAAAGACTTGCTGCTTATTCAAACTATTTATTAAAATGAGTTAAACTACACAATTCATATGATTTTTTTTGGGATAACAACTGTTTTATGTATTTATAACATATACGCTATCTATCTAAAAAAAATTTGATCCAAAAGAAATACAGGAAAAGGTCTAAAGAAAAACAAATACAAATTATCTGCTTGGTTGGGATGCTTTTCAGAGTAGTAGTTATATATTTTTTGTGTTTTGTTAATAATACATTTGAATTTATAATTGATAGCTAAAAACAAAATAATTTAATTAAATTTAGTTAATTCCAATGGAGTTCAGAATCAGAATCAGAAAGAGCTTTATTGCCAGGTATGTTCACACATACAAGGAATTTGTTTTCGTGACAGAGCTTCTACAGTGCAACAGGATTACAGAGACAGGACAAAAAAACAGATAATAAGTATATTTTAAAAAATACAAGTAAGTAGTGAATGCAAATATACAAATTGACAAGTGTATGTACAGGTATATTACTATATACAACGTTATATGTGCAGCTGTTATGTGCAAATTGGCATGTAAAGTGTGTTAAGTACGTGTATATGTGTAAAAAGTGTATATGTGAATAAGTTAAAAGTCAATACACAGATTATAAGTTTAAAGAGTTACCATGTTTTTAGTCATTCATTCATTTTCTTTTCGGCTTAGTCCTTTGATTAATTAGGTGTCGTCAATGCGGAATGAGGCTCCGAGGCTCGAACCAGCAACCTTCTTGCTGTGAGGCGACAGCGATATCTATTGCGACACCGTGCCGCCTGACCCTGAAACAAATACAGGAAAGGTGTAAAAAAATAATGGCATATTTATGCAAGTAAAATGAATCACTTTTGTTTGGAAGATTTCCAGGGTTATAGTTACTTTTTTGGGGGGTTTGTAAGAATAAAATTAACAGAACTGTAGAATTTGTTGTTCTAAATGAAACCACTTTAAAATACATAAATTCGAAATTAATGTTTAATTTATTGATGTATATTAATGTATACAATCATCATTATTAGTAGTAGTATTATTACTATTATTATATGAAACATTAAATGAAATAAATAAATATTATTTATTAAACAATTTATAGATATTTGGAATGTATAATCTATATATTTAAAAATGTTTGCACCTGAAAGAAATGCAGGAAAAATTCTAAAAATTATAAATAAATATTTATTGCTTTTGTGGGCATGCTTTTCAGAGTAATAGTTATATTTTATTAGTGTTTTGTTAATAATTACATTTGTATTGATAAACAAAATCGTTTAATTAAATTCAGTTAATTCCAAGTTAGTTAAATGGGTACATTTCAAATGGGTATTCACAGATTAATATTAATTATTTCATGAAAAAATCATATATTCTGGTAATATTATATTTCATATGTAGATACAAATTGAAATGAACCTGTATTTTTTAATAATAAATAATAATGGCTTTTGCATCAGTTGTCATAACCTTTGGATTACATATAATTATATCTTTTTTGGTGTGATTCGTTAGTCATTTTAAATGAAAAAGTTACTTCTAACACCTCAACATTTGTATTTAATCCTTACCGTTTCACATGAAAAGTTTGAGACTTCAGAAAGTCCAAAGAAAGGAGCAGCTAAAGCCTATGCTTTGCATTAGCTGCTTTTATTACCGTATTAATGTGTAGACATGCGTTCATTACATACGTCTCAACAGACAAGCTGTTTTGACTTGCAGGGTCATTCTCGAAACGAGTCTTCCTTTCCTGACTCTGAATAATGACCTCTTCCAACTTCCACTCTGATAGATTCATGCAACCCCACTATTGCTTTACTGCACATTTGCTTACCATAAGAATGCAATTTTCAGCCATAAGGTCCCAGGACTTGGCAGGGGACCGGGGGGGAAAATTGTCCATTTCTTGCCAAAGCAACAGCCCTGGATGATCTAGAGGTCTGCCCTAGGGGATGGGTTATCCACATCAGGCCAAAGTGCTGTCACGCTGTGGAAAAATGATTAATTTCCCCATGCTCCCTTTTATCCCAGAAGGATGCGGGGTTACACAGCAGCACTTGTTCGGATAAATGCTTCATTGACGCATATGCAGATCTCCGTCGGACCCATTTGATACCCTCTGATCAATAATTGACTGTGCGATTATCATTTAAAGCAGGTCGGCGTGAAGCGCTGCCACGTGCTCGCGCATATCAGAAGACCGTTTGTCCTCTTCAATTGGGCAGACTGAATGGATTAATGGCATTTTCTGCAGCAAATTCACACATTTAAAGATAGATGCCATGGCCGTGGATGACACAACACTCTGAAAATGCTGTATGTACAATCCCGACTGTTGTGCTAAAAGTGTAGTTTTAAATCTTTTATGCACTTAACCCAATGCTTGGGTTTGTTCAAATCCGGCAGCATTTTTAGAGTATGTGCTTTCTGAAGTGGTTAGACAATGGGAAAATGAGACAGCCAGAATAAATGGGAGGTGCGCAGGTCTCTAACAACACATTTAATAGCGTAAACTATTCAAATGCCTGAAAGACGGGGCTGTTCGGGACCCTCTCCTGTACTGTTACAAAACAGAAGACAGTACCGGTTTGACAGCTCCAAGTGTCTGAGGCCAGGGAAATAATTGATAGCAGGCTGCCTGCATCCAAGGTCCTTTAGCAGTAATTGCAAGCAGAATGTGGCTCTCTGATCTCACCAGTGGTATTTGCCATGCCAAAACAGCCCAGATTTGACAGATTGCCTTCCTGCAGTAATAACTTAGGCATGTTCTCCGCTTTCTCACACAAGGCCGCGCAGCCTTCTCACCACAGAACACAGCTGAATTATTATTTTATGCTGAGTTTTGATTTCCCTCTTCCCCTGCTTTTGACAGGCCACTCATGAAATAATGGTTTTATTTTATAACTGCAGCAAAGGCTCAAGGCATGGTTTTGTCCCTCGCTCATGATTTCAGTAGCAACTAGAAGTACTTAAAATCCAAAATAGTGTTTTAGGGAAGCTAAATGCGTGGGTAGTTGACATGTCAGTAAACTTTTTTTTCGTCCTGTTTCCTTTTTGATTTTTGTTTAAAAATGTATATTTATACAAGGGAAAGTGATTATTAACTGTCATTTTTGGAGTCTTTTATATTACTATTTCTCATAGTTAAGCATGTGTATTTCATTATTATTATTATTATTATTATTATTATTATTATTATTATTATTATTATTATTATTATTATTCAGCTGTGTGACTATACATTTTCAATAAGAGTGTATATGTATTATTTATATAATACATTACATATATTATATTATATTATATTATTATGTATATATTATTATTATTATTATTATTATTATTATTATTATTATTACTTTTTTAAATGTTTAAATGTATAGTGATTATTAAATGTCTTTCACTATTTAGAAAAATCTTTTCTCTTTTATAAGTTATTATTATTATTATTTTATGATTATTATTATTTTATCATTATTAAACAGTGTAACATGCATTTTTTAAATAAAGAAAAATATATTACATTTTTAACATAAATTATATATTTAATTTAAACATGAATATTTTATTGTTATTATTATTATTGTTATTATTATTATTATTACTTTTTTGTTTTAAATGTATAGTGATAATGGTCTTTCATTGTTGATCTTTTTCTTTTTTACAAGTTATTATAATAATAATAATATAAATAATAATGATTATTATTGTTGTTGTTATTATTATTATTGTTATTATTATTATTATTATTATTATTATTATTATTATTATTATTATTATTATTTTATGATTATTGTTATTATTTTATCATTATTAAACAGTGTAACATGCATTTTTTAAATAAAGAAAAATATATTACATTTTTTAACATTATTATTATTATTGTTATTATTATTATTATTATTATTATTATTACTTTTTTGTTTTAAATGTATAGTGATAATGGTCTTTCATTGTTGATCTTTTTCTTTTTTACAAGTTATTATAATAATAATAATATAAATAATAATGATTATTGTTGTTGTTGTTGTTGTTGTTGTTGTTATTATCCAGCTGTGTGACAGTAATTTTTTTTAAAAGAACAATATAAGTAAAAGAAAAACATAAACTTTTTATATTTAATTAATATTTCTCATAATTAAACATCTATATTTCATTATTATTATTTTTATTATTATTATTATAGTGGACAAATTACAAACTGAAATTTGTATAGGATATTTAACTTTTGAAAATTAGTAATTTCAAATTTAAAGTAATAGTACATTTTAGCATTTGTTTAAATGTATTTTTAGGTTAATTATAATATCAAATTTCTGAAACAACTTGACCACTTCATAAATGAATATAATGACTATTTACTTAACATTGACCGTAATTACAATTTCAGTAAATATTTTTGCTTAATAGTATTGGGACAGCAGCAGTGCCTGTTGAGTAAAGGCGTTTGATCCTGTAAAGATAGTTGGACTCCGCCTCATATCTTCCTCTGCGTCCGCATCAGAGAGCACTCTGGGATTTATTGTCAGCCAGAGTTTCCTTGATGGGGTCTAATAATACCGAGCCTCTTTTCCCTGCCAAGGTGATAGAATCTGCCCTCGCAGGGTTTGAGAGGACCCCTGTGTGCTCCTCCGCAGTAGCCTGTGTTCTCTGGCAGCGCTGGAAGCCTGGCAGCTCCACCCTATGGCTGTCCAAACAAGGTTTCACTACAGGCGCCAACATCAAAAAGATCCGCTCAGAGGCTGCTGCAGCGCCAAACTGCGGGATGTTAGCTTTATTTATTTACACCCTCCTAAAAAAAAGCGTGCTTGGCGGTAGCTGCTCCTTTTTACCTTCATGGGTATTTTGCTCTCTGTCATTACCTGCAAATTTACGAGTGTGACCCTGATTAAATGTGCTGCTATGGCCCGACAGACGACCATTGTGAGCTAAAGAGATGAAAATGTAAGTAAATGAAGGTGCTTTTTGCTATTTGAATAATTAAGGGGTGAGGAATATAAATAGTCAAACGTGGCCCTAGAACGCACAGGCTGAGTTGTTAACTGATGTTTCACTTTTTTACCTTACGATAAATAACATTTTGTTTATATTTAAGACTGAAATTAAAGCATAAAAGGCCTTGTAATGCCTCACTGCACTGATTCTGGTCAGCTTAAAGGGATAGTTCAACCTCTTTAAAACAACAACAACAACATAATTTACTAATTCTGGACTTGTTCCAAATCAGTTTGAGGTTTTTTTTGTCCTGTTGAGCACAAAAGAAGATATATATGAAAGAATTTTGTTAATCTGTAACCACTGACTTCTACTATGAATGTCAACAGTGGTGAAAAGAGTATTGACAAATCATATTAAAGTGAAAAAAGTAGTGCCTGTAGAGTAAAAGTATCTGTTCTAAATACTATTCAAAGTTTGAGTAAAAAGTGGATCTTCTAAAAGTACTCAAGAGTAGTGAGTATTATGATGTGAAAATTTATTACACCTTATAGACTGCAAATTTTAAAAATATAGCTTACATCAGTGGAAAACATTACATTGAACCTTTAATTCTTCCACACTGTGCTTGTTTTCTGATTTATAAATCATCTGTTTCTTGGGGTCAGTTTGTTGTTGTGATTTTTCTATGCATTATTTGATTGGACGGAATCATGGGGCTGACTACTTAGGCCCCATTTAAACTAATGCGTTTTAGTTTTAAAACAACGTTTTAGAAAGAAAACGATCCACATCCATACTGGCGTTTCATCTATCGTTTCTGAAAAGATCTCCATCCACACTATACTGCTTAAAGCACATCATGTAACCATACACACTCTATGGCATGCGCTGCAGCAAATGCGGACATCCGAGCTCCAGGCAGTCAGCGGGTGCTTTGAGCACACCTCCCCAGGTGAGAGCAGTGCACATCGGACAGTTCGTCATGGATATACTGTTGGATCTCATCTCACTGTATTTGTTAAACGTGATATTTAATTCATCTTGTCTCTATCTTTTGATTCTATTACTTGTTCTCAGGTATTGTGTTTTGGCTGAGCGCAGATAAGTTAATATATTCTGCACATTTGACTGATTGCTTGCCTTTATTTCCTATATTGTATAAACCTATTGTATGTTATACTTTTAAAATGACAATTATTGATTATTAAAACTGACATTCAGCAAAGGAGAAGGGTATGTTTCGTATTTTTATGAAAATGAAAGGAGGCAGTAATGTTATAGGCTCTGTTTTGTTATAAATATGCATACAGTGAAGATGACGCTCATATAAATATGCAGGTAGATGACTCAACATGTTTGGTGTCTATTAAGTTGTTAATATCCAAATGAAAATGGGCAATTCCTTATCATGTTTTCAGTTTTAT
The DNA here is from genome assembly GCF_903798145.1 of Danio aesculapii. NCBI lineage: Eukaryota > Metazoa > Chordata > Actinopteri > Cypriniformes > Danionidae > Danio > Danio aesculapii. Next base: position 38,728,018 of record NC_079447.1, on the reverse strand, counting down.
TCAGTTATTTCATTTCGTTATAGTAGTGTAAACGGGGCCTAGTCAATCACCAGAGACATGAAAAAATAATGCAGTGGCTCCAGGTTGAAGTACCAATGCATCACTAAAAAAGTACTCAAATTAAAGTAAAACTACTTCCTTAGACAAACTACTCAACTACAGTGATTTGAGTATTTGTAATTTGTTACTTTACACCACTGTATGTCATTGGTTAGAGCGGTGTTTTCCAACCCTGTTCCTGGAGGCACACCAACAGTACAGTACATATTTTGGATGTCTCCCTTTTCTGACCCATTAACTTCAGGTGTTGGAGTCTCTTCTGATGTTATGATAAGTTGATTCAGGTGTGTTTGATTAGGGAGAGGTTGAAAATGTGTACTGTTGGTGTGCCTTCAGAAACAGGGTTGGGAAACACTGGGTTAGAGGATTCCGACATTCTTCAAAATATCTTCTTTTGTGTTCAACAGAATAAAAACTCAAACTGGTTTGGGACAAATCAAGGGGGAGTAAATGATGCGAGAATTGTCATTTTTGTGTGAACTGTCCCTTTAGCAAGCAATGTAATTACAAAGAGAGCACACAAAATATTAAAGTGTCTTGTGTCTAAATGTCTAAAGTGTCTAAATTTGCTTTAGAGTTTTGTATAGGGATAGGCAAGTCAATAAAAAAAAGTGTATTCAACCACCTACACGTACAAGAAGCAGACAGATCATTGTTTCATGTCACTTCAAATCATCTAAACAGAGAAGTTTTAGAAGTGGACGCGATGTGAAAATGTAAATAAACTTTATAGGGGCTGTGGGTCAAGCCCAGTTCGATTTATAGTTTTGGCATTCACCCCATGGCCATCAGTCATTCCCCCCTCCACCGCCAGCTCCAGCCAAACCCCTGATCACAAGACCTTCAGCTGAACTACAGCTGACCTGCTGGATCTGTGACCAGCTGCGCCTCAGATGCCTTAATGAGAACCATTCAGCCTTCTTAATAATTGTGTGACTATGGAGCAAGTTCTTTCTCCCTTCTTCTCTTTCTCTCTGTGCACACGCAGAGCCGCTCTGGGCGTTTCTGGCTTCACAATCTCACGGCTAGGACGCTGATGTCACTGCGAGAGCCTTGGAAAGCACCTGTATTTATTTACGGTCATGCTAATGGCCGTAAATTCAATAGCCGCAAACAATTCCGTCTGAACGGATGACCTTAAGAAGTGACCCAGTAGCAGTAACATAACAGCTGGAGCTGTGTATATCTAAGAATCCAAAAATCTAAGACTGTGACCGAGAACCAGGGTCCCAAATTAACACTAGCTAACAGCCGAATGGGAGCAAAGCTGGCTGTGGCAACTGAGTAAATCATGGTTTATGCAGCTGTTCATAATAAAGACTCCACTCAGCTGGTGAATAACTCATTTTAAAGTCAGATTGTTGGAGTTGAGTTTGAGACTCGCTGATGTGATGACAAAGACGGATAAATCATTTACCTGTGGTGTCTTTGGTTTCTTTTGTTTACCTTATTCGCCATTCAGCAAACACTGTTGAGGGTGGCTTTAAACAATACTGTGTTCAACAAAAAATGGTTTAGATTTAAACAACTGCTGCATTTGGGGGGCCTGAAATGCTAACTTTTGAAAGGACGTGAGTTTATTTAGAACATTTAGCTAATAAATGTTTTTTTGTTAATATTTAGAATTCCCTTTCATATGTTGTTCATTTTACTATTGTTAAAACTTAGTTGAGGGATTGGAATTTATCCAGCAACTGCATGTGACTATTTAGTTACTACAGCATACAACAATGAAATGTATTGTTTACTTTCTTCTTGGCTGAGGCGCCAATTACACTATTGCATTTTTATCAGATGCATTTTGTTACGGTTATGCCTGACATCCACTCTACTCCGTTTTCTTGGTCCAGTGAAAACTTTACAGCAATTTAGCATTTTCTAAAGGCCCCATTTTAGTTTTATACAGGCTTTGTTTCAATATAGATGGACAGAAATGCAGACTTTTGAAAACAGCGTTGCAGCTAACTGACTGGTCTTCTGTATATTGTGCATTGTTCGCTGATTTGTCAACCCATTCTCATATGACCATTACATAGTCAGTAGACGGCAAATACAGATGCCAGCAAAATATGTGCATGCCTAGTGTGACTGGTCACATATCATGCATTTTAGTATAGTGTGAACAGAAATGCAGTGCAAATTCCAGTCTCTGCGAAGAGTGTTTTTCATTCCGAAATGACATTTTAAAAATGAAAACACTGGTGTAAACACTGCTGCTTGTGTATTTATTTTAATGAGCATTGCAGTAAAAACTAAAGATACACACATTTCTTCAATGGAACTTTTTGTAAGGGTTTGTTTATTATATTTTTTATTTATTTAGTCTTGTTCTTATTCCTCTGGATTTGTCAATGACATATAGATTTGTAACACTTCTTTAAGGAATTCTTCTTTTTAGGCTGTATGCACGTATTGGAATTGTAATCGTATTCGTATTGTAATTCCATGCCATGACCCTAAACCAAACCCTAAACTAGGTCTGGGTGATGAAATCAGTATTGGTATTTATTGAGCAAACACCATTGTCAAATATTGATTTAAAAAAAAAAGTTTGGTATGAAGCGCTATAGTTTTATTCAAGTGTGGCTGCTTTGACGACTTGCACGATGCACATATAGGAGCGACGCGCACATGTTGACCTGCATGTATTTTACAAGCACACCTAGTTGAGAAAAATCTGAACTTTCCGAATGCTGTGAACGCACTGCAATTCATGCAAGTAGTACTAAAGTTAATGGCATCCGGTAAAAGCAAAAGCCAGGAAATCACCCACTCGCGCTTGTCACTTCAGGTCAGAATAACAACACGCGTGAAAATGAGTGCAGTGGCTAGCAGCAATCAGAGCATTGTAAATAAAAAAGGATGTAAGGATGTCACCAGGGTGGCTTTTTGGTTTCTTTTCCTGTGCATCCCAGCTACTAGCATCTCATCTGAAAGATTTTTTAGCATAGGGGGTGATGTAGTCATCCAACTTAACAATTTGTTCCTCTACTTGAAAGCTCCGATTTGATTATCATAATTTGTTTTGTTTACAGATTTTGAAGTTTGCTGTATCATTATTATTCACACCTTAAAGTTTGCTTTGATTGTTGAGTGTTTACATTTTACCATTGCACACACTTTATCAAGTTTGAGTCGCTTTGACACTTAGGTTTATTTTATTATAATAATATCAGATATTTGATTTAAATATTTTTATTTTTGACTATTAAAACTATTTTGCCTTAGTAATGTTGGTAAATTAAAATAAAGTGCTTAAAAAATCCTAATATTCCTAAATGGATTGTTAGAAAATATTCAATTTTTCACTTATAAATACGGAATGATATGAAACATGATATTTTTTTTTTGTTTTTTTTTTGCAGTATTGCCCAGCCCTACTTCATACTTAAATGTACAATTATTTTTTTCAAATAAAGTGAAACCAGAACATGTTGGTGTCAAATATTAAATGGAGTAGGCTAATTGTAAGCCTTTGAGAACCAGCCCTATGATTTCCAGATCTTAAATACTTATTCTATATTTTATACACTTTTTTTTTTTTATACATAAGATGCACATTAACACCATTAATTGACACATTATTTACGCAATAAAAGGTGCTGGTACTTTTTGTTTTTTTAGCTAATATTTTCAGTGTTGGGACAAAACCAAACTTAAAGGGGCTTTGAGGCAAAAATAAGAGTTAGAGCAGTTATTAGTTTTGTGATTGGTAAATGTATTTATTTAGTTAGTTAGCTAGTTAGTTGCTGTTTGGCTAAGTTTTGACCCTACTAAAAGCTGCTATTACTATGAAAGTATTTTCCCCTGACACGCTGCTTGCTTTGCTGCAGCTGTTTTACCTGATTGCTTTTATATTGAGTTTCATATGTGCTTGTTTTTCAATCTGCCATTTTAAAAAGTTTATTGCGTTATATAATCTATTTACACATGCGTTTTGCTTTTTTTGATAGGTCGACATATGCCTTATTCTACATTTCTAATGCTTCACTTATGAAAGTGATTAATGTGTAGAATTATACAAGAAGCTGTGTGAATGTATATTCCTGAAGGGTGAAAATGTGCTTAATGTTGCATAAACATAATGGAGTTGGCAACCTTTCAACACTTCCTTCTGGAGTGTATCATTGAGCTGTATAAAATAATGTGAAGTGCCGCAAAGGCTAAATCAAACCCTAATAAGGGGTGTGGGCCTGTTTAAGCAAAGTGACATTTTACTTAATTGTACTCCATAACAGTTGCAATAACATTGCTGCAATAAGTTATTTGTTTGCTTGACATTTTGATAAATGACCAACTGGCAGGACAAAGGCCCCATTGATAAGGTCCACAGATATTTTAAGCAAAATCGTAGAGTGGACTAATATTATATAGTTTCTGACAGAATCAGACCAAGACAAAGTTGGATTGTTGTTTGAAATAATTATGTCTGATGAGCACCTTCAATCTAGGTGATTGGTGAAGATACAATAATTGGTAGTAGCTCTGAGGCCCTGCCTTTATGCTTAAAAACAATAATAATAATTTTAGCTATTTGGTTTAAAAATGTCATATGCCCTTAAGTAAACAAAGGCTGAAAAGCTAGTTTATAGTAGAAAATGAAATGTAAATCAAATTGAAAATGTCACTGACATCTTGTGTAAAAAACTTAAAATGTTCATGTAAAGCCTGTTAGTATGTTGACATATTAACAATATGCACTACTAAGGATAGAACAAGAGAAAAAAAAAAGTGAGTAAAACCCATTGTAATATGGGACTGTTACTGTAAATTGACAAATTCATTTGTATAAGTATGCACATAGTTCATTTACTTAATTAACAATGTTGGGGGTAACACATTACAAGTATTGCATTACTTTAAAACATTTGGTAATATTTTAGTTACTTTTTAAAACATGTAACGAGTTAATTAGCTTTTAAAAAGTAAATCGCTCAATTAAAATTGAGATGAGAGAATTCATTTATTGTTTTGAACACATGGAATTGTACTTGAAAATGATTTTACTTTACTAATAGGACAAAAAGTACAAAAGGAGCAAACGCATTGCTTTAAACTTTCATTATTCTGTATATACAGCATGTAGAGCTCTGGGCTCAGGAAGTTAACATTGTCCTTCAATATTATTATTTTTATTATATGTGTTTTTAAGGTAAATAAAGGTGTAGGTTATACAGTGTGTTGTTAATTGCAGAGCTTCTCTATTTAATAAAAAGAAGAAAAAAAACAAAACCCTGCAAGTTCTGAAAGAGATCAAGCATCAACCTGGTGAAAAAAAGTAACGCTAAAGTAACGTAATTCATTACTTACCATAAAAAGTAACTAAGTAATGCAACTAGTTAGTTTTTAGGAGAGAAACTCAGTATTGTAATGCATTACTTTCAAAAGTAACTTTCCCCAACACTGTTAATAATGAACAAAATAATGAAGTTTACTTACTATTTTTAATGTAAAATTAAGTAATTGCTTTTTACAGTGTATATCAGGGTAGAAACTTAAGTTCAGTAGGCAAAGGCCACATTAAAATCACATGAATTGCAAAGGCCCACAAATGACTATTTGCTTAAGACTTTATTTAGGATCATTTTGGCTGTTTTGCTGTTGTAAAATAATGTTTGGTTCAAAGTCTAGTTCTATTTAAAGCATAATTCTGAACTTGTTAATAAAAATGTGCACCAGAAAAGTGGATTATGCATTTATTCTAAATGCACATGTACATTCATGGTCAAACAGAGTGTTAAACTCTGAGCAAATATGTTTAGCGCCAATATTACATTTGAATATTTAATAATAATTAATTAAATCTATAATATTACAGACATATATGATTGTTTTTTTTTCCTTTGTGGTGCATTTTTATACTTTGGATCACTATACAAAGTTGATGCTGTTATTATTACTGCTAGTAGTACTGTGGAGCTCAGACAGCTTTCATAATCATAACAGGAGAGCAAACTTCACAACTCACTCATGCGATGAGGGCTTTTTGCTTTACACTTTTAGTATGTTTGTTCTTCATACTGATAAGAGGACCATCTGCCATTTATACAATGCAAAGTGTAAAGCCTGTCGCACACTGGATGAGAAACGCCATGTAAAACATCTGTAAAATTTTGAATTGTTTTCTATCATTGTATGCACACCAGCAAAGACATTTGATGTCTAAGACTCAGCAATGAATAGACAGCAATTTTAAGGACATGATATGACTCCTCTGGTGGGTGGTGCTGTGCTTCTAATCCAATGAGTGACTGGCTTTATAAATGCAGTATTTAAACAAATATCTTCATTCATTCATTCATTTTCTTTTCAGCTTAGACCCTTTATTAATCTGGGGTCGCCACAGCGGAATGAACCTCCAACTTATCCAGCATATGTTTTACGCAGCGCATGCCCTTTCAGCTGCAACCCATCACTTGGAAACACCTATACACTCATTCACACACACACACGCGCACACACACACACACACACACACACACACACTACGGATCATTTTTGGCTTACCCAATTTACCTCTACTGCATGTCTTTGGACTTGTGGGGGAAACCGGAGCACCCGGAGGAATCCCCCGCGTACAAACTCCACACAGAAATGCCAACTGACCCAACCGAGGCTTGAACCAGCGACCTTCTTGCTGTAAGGCAACAGCACTACCAACTGCGCCACCGTGTCGCCAAAATAAATATGTTTATTTGTTAAAATAAAAATAAAAACACTCAAAGTTTGGAACCAGTCTTACCAAAAAACAAAGCCTGTATAACTGTGCCTATTCATTTTATGAATGATTTCTGAATTAATATAAAGGAACTATTTACAGGGTAAAGATTTAATATAACACTGTAAAACCTGATAAGTTAACTCAAACTGTTTAAGGAAAACGATTACGGCAAACCATTTAAGTTTAGAAACACAATGGTTTAAGTATTGTGAGTCATAATATGATATATGATATTGTCAACCATTTAGAGTATTTGTAACTTATTTTAAGCTGTTATCAAGTCGGTATGAGATCAGTTAATAGAACAAATTAAGTCCAAACAACTATAGAATATAGCTACTTAAATGGTTTGGTATTCCTTATACACTGTTAGCCCGGATTTAGTTTCTACTTAAATATTTAAGCATAATACACTAAAACAAAAAAGTTTGATGATATTACTTTATAATTTTAAGTATATTCTACTAATTTGTTGGCATAGTCCAATGCGCAAATAATTTGAAGTACAATAAACTTAAATTGAAAAGTTATTGAACAGACCACACCTCTTTTTCCCAGTTGTGACAACTGTCTTATTAACAGAGTAATGAGCAGTTGCTTAAGGTATCAGTGTGTATGTAAAATTGATTTCAGCCACGCACTAAGTCGACGGTTTCTGCCTTTGGTTGTGGTTGTGTGGATTCAGGCACTGCTGGCAAAGAACTGGAAGGTGAGTTTAACTCCGAGAGTTGTAAAAACCTCATTTAAAATTTCGCCATTTCGACGGACATTTTTAGACACTGGCTATCTTATCTGTATAATGTTTATTTAGCTGTGAGGGGAGGGGTATTACGGAACCCTGGAAAGGACGTAGTGGAGGAGAAAAAAATTGGTTGGGTGAAAAAAAAAATGGGTGAAAGGAAAAAATGGGTGGGAGGAAAATATATATTTCTAAGTTTTTGCGTTCTCTCGCAAAGTTTTGCGTTCACTCGCAAAACTGTTTCTCCACAAACACTTCCTGTTCACTTCACTCATGTACACCCTCCCGTTTTTGCCGAAATTCTCCCGTATTTTACCATTCTATCCCACTTTCTTTACATTACTGTGCGTCGATCGTCGCCTTTCATATGCTACCTCTGAACCAGTGAATGCATGTATAACTGACAGACGCGCTCCATACAATAAACTGATCCTAGATCAGCGTCTGTACGCGCCATTTACAGAGGAGCACAGAGGAGCAGGTGTATGTTTAAATTGACGGTTAACGGTTAGCGTTAACGCTAGATAGTTGCTGATTGCGTGCAGTAAAACACGATTTTAACCTGTTTCACTGCCTTTAGGCTTTCACCCGGCCGGCTGCAAGCGGCGTTTTTTTCCAAGAAGATCGCGGGAACACGTGCAGCTGTTTTACGCGGTTTACCAAGGCCTATTATCTGGTAAGTTCCTTTAAGACAACGTAAGCGAATATGTGTATCTTAAGATGTGTATGTGACTAAAAATGCCCTATATTAAAGCTAATTCGGCGTAAACAAGCAAAATAATAAATGTGATGTCAGTGTTCAGACTTTTCCAGTCTGTTAGGTTTCGTAAGGTAAATGTTGTTAATGTTTGCTCATTTGCAGGGAAAATAAAGAGAAATTGTTAGAGTTAAGTCTAAAGACAGATTAAATAATGATTTGGAAGTGCAAGTATTGTCCCTTTAGCTGTGAAAAAAGAGCACAATTGTTTAAACATTACAGGCTAAAACATGGAGGTTATACCAGAACCGAGCCTTTTCCTTGTTTACATCAGAAATGTCTGTGCACATTTAAATCATTAAATGCACTAAAAGTTCACCTATCCCGCATTCACCCAAAAACTCCAAATCAGCAACAAAGTATACCAACTAAGTTTAGTTGTCTGTCCTGTGGATTTACAGAGTCTTGTTCAGAGAGTGACTTTTTCACTCATCTACATCGTGCACATCTAAAAGTAAATCATAAAGTCAGATGCCCTTATGAAGACTGTAATTTTGAAAGCAGTGTTTACTCCACCTTCAAAGCACACAAGAGTAAAGTACACAAACAACAGATCTCAAAGAGGTTTAAATCAGAAATTGTTGGTGACAATATTATAAGCCATGACAGTAATGCTTCACAAGAGCAGATGTCAGATGCTGGTGATATTGAGGACACAGAAGAGTTGAATGAGGTAACTGAATCTGATCTGCACGATTTAGAAAAACAGCTTCAGCACAACTTGGCATCTTTACTACTAAAGATGCACACTGTTTTACACATACCAGAGAGTTCAGTGCAAGATGTGATAGAGCAGCTCTGTCAAATCAATAAGCTCTCACAACCACTTGTACAACACAGAGTCAGGGGCATATTAAACAAATATTGTGCTGACATGGATGAGACTGTTATTAAAGAGATTATCAGTGCTGTGACAGAAAGTAACATGATGACACATTGTTCCAAAGATGGACCTTTAGGAACTGCCAAAAAAAAGAGCAGCCTATGTGCGTAGAGAGTTTCCACTGGTAAATCCAATTGAATATGTTGTGGAGAAAGGCAAAAAAAACTCTTGCATATGTTCCCATTGTTCCTATGCTACAGAAGTTGCTTAACAAAACTGATGTTTTAGACAAAGCTATGTCAGAGAAAGTACATGTCCCTCAGGAATTCAGATCATATGCTGATGGGCAATACTTTACTGAAAATCCATTTCTTGCAAAAGATGAGTTTACAATTGCTCTTGTACTTTACATTGATGACTTTGAAGTCGCCAATCCTCTTGGAACATCAAAGCTAAAACACAAGATGTGTGCAGTATACTGGGTTATTGCAAACATACCTTCAAAATATCGGTCAACCCTCAGCTCTATCCAACTTGCTCTACTGTGCAATACCTCCACAGTCAAGGAGTGTGGTTATGCAAAGGTTTTCCAACCTCTGATCTATGATCTAAAATTATTGGAGCAGAATGGCGTTTACCTGGAGCAACTAGGTGCAAGTGTGAAAAGTACAGTCTTGTATGTTGCAGCTGACAATCTTGCTGCCCACTCTCTTGCAGGTTTCCTGGAGAGTTTTACTGTCGACAAGTTCTGCAGATTCTGCGTGGCAAGCAGTAGAGACACTCAACAACAAGAGGTATGTTCTGGTTTCTTTCAGCTCCGAGACAAAGAGTCCCATGACAGGCAGGTGCAAGAGATCAGAGAGAACCCAGGAATGACTCGAGCTTATGGTGTGAAAGGAGCATGTCCTTTAACTGAGAATCTTGAGCACTTTCATGTGGTCAGTGGGTACCCTCCTGACATCTTGCATGATATTTTGGAAGGTATTGTTCCAGTTGAATTGTCCCTTTGCCTTACAGACCTGATAGGCAAGACTTATTTCACCCTAGATATGCTGAATCAGGCCATCAGGTATTTCAAGTACT